>NC_084634.1:2577976-2672976 GCF_033978795.1 Nerophis ophidion | reverse complement strand
CATTTTAATGTTTTTATTTTTGTGCTGTTATCTTTCTGAAAGCTTTTTTTTGTTTTTTAGACTTTATTGTAATTTTTTTAATATGATCAAATATTTTTTGTTTGTCTTTCAGGGGCAGGTGAGGGAAGATCAGGGAGACAAACAGGAAGTGGAAACAAAATAAGAGCGCTGACAGAAAATAAACACAAGTGAGGGATCGTATTGGAATTTTTTCCTAAAACATTTGCATTTTTTAATAGTTTTTATAACTTTCTATTTACTTTTAGTATTTACAAGCTTTCTTTTAAAATCTAATTATTTTTCTATTTGTAATTGTTTTTATTTATTATGTCTTTCTGTGAGCTTTTAATTAAAAAAAAAAAGTTTTAATTTTTTTTTATTTAGTTGATTTTTATTAGTTTTAATTTATAGTCATGTTTTGTCTTTTAATTGGGTGATTTTAAAAAAAATTCATCAGTTTTTTTTTAGAAGATTTTTTGGTTTTTCTTTGTAATTATTTATTTATTTTTGTTTTGTCGATTATTTTTAATTGTTTTAATGGGTGTGTTTCTAAAAGCTGCATTTGTTTCTTTTAGTGTTTTTTATTTATTATGTGTTTCTGAGAGCTTTTATTTAAAAAAAAAAGTTTTATTTGCTTTTATTTAGTTGATTTAATTAATAGTCAGGTTTTGTCTTTTTTTTTGATGATTTAAATTTTTTTTTATTCATCAGTTTTTTTCTAGAAGATTTTTATTTGTAATTATTTATTTATTTTTGTTTTGTTGATTATTTTTAATTGTTTTAACGGGTGTGTTTCTAAAAGCTGCTTTCGTTTCATGTAATGGTTTTTATTTACGTGTGTTTCTGAGAGCTTTTAATTAGAAAAAAAAAGTTTTTATTTGGTTGATTTTTAGTTGTTTTAATTAATAGTCATGTTTGTCTTTTTTTTTGGTGATTTAAAATGTTTTTTTTATTCATCAGTTTTTTTCTAGAAGCTTTTTATTTGTAATTATTTATTTATTTTAGTTTTGTTGATTATTTTTAATTGTGTTTAATTTTGTTTCTTTTAGTGTTTTTTTATTTATTATGTGTTTCTGAGAGCTTTTATTTTGAAAAAAAAAAGTTTTAATTGTTTTTATTTAGTGGATTTTTAGTTGTTTTAATTAATAGTCAGGTTTTGTCTTTTTTTGGGGTGATTTAAAAAAAAATGTATTCATCATTTTTTTTCTAGAATCTTTTTCTTTCTAATTATTTATTTATTTTTGTTTTGTTGATTATTTTTAATGGTTTTAACGGGTGTGTTTCTAAAAGCTGCTTTTGTTTCATTTAGTGGTTTTTATTTATTATGTGTTTCTGAGAGCTTTTAATTTGAAAAAAAAAATTTAATTGTTTTTATTTGGTGGATTTTTAGTAGTTGTAATTTATAGTAATGGTTTTTTGTTTTTTTTGGTGATTTAAAATGTTTTTTTTATTCATCAGTTTTTTTCTAGAAGCTTTTTCTTTGTAATTATTTATTTTTGTTTTGTTGATTATTTTTAATTGTTTTAACTGGTGTGTCTCTAAAAGTTGTTTTTGTTTCTTTTAGTTTTTTTTTATTTATTATGTGTTTCTGAGAGCTTTTATTTTGAAAAAAAGAAGTTTAATTTGTTTTTATTTAGTTGATTTTTTTGTTGTTTTAATTAATAGTCATGTTTTGTCTTTTTATTTGGTGATTTCAATTTTTTTTTATCCATCAGTTTTTTTCTAGAAGATTTTTATTTGTAATTATTTATTTATTTTTGTTTTGTTGATTATTTTTAATTGTTTTAACGGGTGTGTTTCTAAAAGCTGCTTTTGTTTCTTTTAGTGGTTTTTATTTATTATGTGTTTCTGAGAGCTTTTAATTAGAAAAAAATAAATAAATTGTTTTTATTTGGTTGATTTTTAGTAGTTTTAATTTATAGTCATGTTTTGTTATGTTTTTTTGTGATTTAAAACGTTTTTTTTATTCATCAATTTTTTCGAGAAGGTTTTTATTTGTAATTATTTATTTATTTATTTTTGTTTTGTTAATTATTTTTAATTGTTTTAACGGGTGTTTCTAAAAGTTGTTTTTGTTTCTTTTAGTGGATAAAACTTGGAGAGGATTTGTGGTCTTTGCAGAGATTTTTATTGGGGGTCTGAAGGTCTGAAGGTCTGAAGGTCTGAGGGTCTGAGGGTCTGAAGGTCTAAAGGTCTGAAGGTCTGAGGGTCTGAAGGTCTGAAGGTCTGAAGGTCTGAGGGTCTGAGGGTCTGAAGGTCTGAAGGTCTAAAGGTCTAAAGGTCTGAACGTCTGAAGGTCTGAAGGTCTGAGGGTCTGAGGGTATGAAGGTCTGAGGGTCTGAGGGTCTGAAGGTCTGAAGGTCTGAGGGTCTGAGGGTCTGAGGGTCTGAGGGTCTGAAGGTCTGAGGGTCTGAGGGTCTGAGGGTCTGAAGGTCTAAAGGTCTAAAGGTCTGAAGGTCTGAGGGTCTGAGGGTCTGAAGGTCTGAGGGTCTGAGGGTCTGAGGGTCTGAAGGTCTGAGGGTCTGAGGGTCTGAGGGTCTGAAGGTCTAAAGGTCTAAAGGTCTGAAGGTCTGAGGGTCTGAGGGTCTGAAGGTCTGAGGGTCTGAGGGTCTGAAGGTCTGAAGGTCTAAAGGTCTAAAGGTCTGAAGGTCTGAAGGTCTGAAGGTCTGAGGGTCTGAGGGTCTGAGGGTCTGAAGGTCTGAGGGTCTGAGGGTCTGAGGGTCTGAGGGTCTGAAGGTCTGAGGGTCTGAGGGTCTGAAGGTCTGAGGGTCTGAGGGTCTGAAGTTCTGAGGGTCAGAAGGTCTGAGGGTCTGAAGGTCTGAGGGTCTGAGGGTCTGAGGGTCTGAAGGTCTGAGGGTCTGAAGGTCTGAGGGTCTGAGGGTCTGAGGGTCTGAAGGTCTGAGGGTCTGAGGGTCTGAAGGTCTGAGGGTCTGAGGGTCTGAAGGTCTGAGGGTCTGAAGGTCTGAGGGTCTGAAGGTCTGAGGGTCTGAGGGTCTGAGGGTCTGAAGGTCTGAGGGTCTGAGGGTCTGAAGGTCTGAGGGTCTGAGGGTCTGAAGGTCTGAGGGTCTGAAGGTCTGAGGGTCTGAAGGTCTAAAGGTCTGTGGGTCTGAGGGTCTGAAGGTCTGAGGATCTGAAGGTCTGAGGGTCTGAGGGTCTGAAGGTCTAAAGGTCTAAAGGTCTGAAGGTCTGAGCGTCTGAAGGTCTGAAGGTCTAAAGGTCTAAAGGTCTAAAGGTCTAAAGGTCTAAAGGTCTAAAGGTCTAAAGGTCTAAAGGTCTAAAGGTCTGAAGGTCTAAAGGTCTGAAGGTCTGAAGGTCTGAGGGTTTGAAGGTCTGAGGGTCTGAGGATGTGGTCCCAGGTCGGCGAGAACAAAACCTTGGGCAGTTTGTTGATCTTCCCCCGATCAGCGATCCTGTAATTACAGCGAAACCCGATCTTCCATCTTGCGGCCGACCCCGCCCACTCCGACATGGACGCCGTGCCACGCCCCCTCCCTCCCCCCACGGTGCCCCTGTGGACCCCGGGCCGCACGGGGCCGCCACTTCTGGAGTATTCCCCGTGTCAAACACCCCCCCCCCCCCCCCCATCACCTCCCCCCCCCCCCCTCCCCCACCCTGCCGCTAACGACGTCTGGGAAAAGGCGGCGGCGACCTTTCCCAGACTTCCGAAGGGAGCTGAGTCCATGTTTGCGGCGGCGGTGGCGGACCACGCCGCCACGGCCGCTCCCGGGAGGAAAGGCGAGGCGCAGGTGGGGGAGGGGGGGTTGGGGGGGGGCGTGGGAAAGGAGAGCGTGGAATGTTGTTATTTCCCGCCAAAAAGCGTCAACTATTAACAGACACAATCTGCAGGAAGCGGCGGCGAGCTGATTGCGGCGAGTCGGACCCCTCGCCATGATGGACGCGTGAATGGCGGTAATCATTTGTCTGATTTGATGGCGAGGAGGCGCCGTGATTACGGCTGATTTGGATGCATGATGGACCCCCCCCCCCCACCCTCGTGCCCCCCCATCATCACACACGCCAATCAATGACCGGCACTTAGCCCCGCCCCCACCAGGGCGAGGAGGTGCAGCTCACCTTGTCTTGTCTCCATGGCGATGACGTCCGAGCGGCGTGATTGACGGCGGCGAGGAAGATGGACGAGCGTGCAGTCACTTCCTGTCCCGCCCACCTCCCGCCAGCTAGGCCCCGCCCTCACTAATCTTTCTGCCGCTCCACACGGGAAACTGCCGGCGTGCGACCTGCCGCTTCTCATGGCGTTCTTAGGGAGGGGGGGCGGAGCAAACATCCCTCCTGCTGCCAGGGGGAGGGGCCTTAAGGTGGAGTGGATCTAGTTTAGGAGATCTGGTGTACTAGTTCTCATCTCTTAGATCTAGTCTCGGAGATCTGTTGTAGTAGATTTTATATACTCTAGAAGATCTGTTGTAGTACATCTAGTCTGGGAGATCTGGTGTAGTAGTTCTCGTCTTTTGGATCTATTGTAAGAGATCTGGTGTAGTAGATCTCGAATCTTAGATCTAGTCTCGGAAATCTGTTGTAGTAGATTATATATACTCTAGGAGATCTGTTGTAGTACATCTAGTCAAGGAGATCTGGTGTAGTAGATCTCGTCTAGGAGAGCTGGCGGACGCGATCTAGTCTAGGAGATCTGGTGTAGTAGATCTCGTCTCTTAGATCTAGTCCCGGAGATCTGTTGTAGTAGATTTCGTCTCTTATATATACTCTAGGAGATCTGGTGTAGTAAATCTAGTCTAGGATATCTGGTGTAGTAGATCTCGTCCAGGAGATCTGGTGGAGGCGATCTCGTCTAGGAGATCTGGTGTAGTAAATCTAGTCTAGGATATCTGGTGTAGTAGATCTCGTCCAGGAGATCTGGTGGAGGCGATCTCGTCTAGGAGATCTGGTGTAGTAAATCTCGTCTCTTAGATCTAGTCTCGGAGATCTGTTGTAGTAGATTCCATCTCTTATATATACTCTAAGAGATCTGTTGTAGCACATCTAGTCTAGGAGATCTGGTGTAGTAGATCTCGTCTCTTAGATCTAGTCCCGGAGATCTGTTGTAGCACATCTAGTCTAGGAGATCTGGTGTAGTTGATCTCGTCTCTTAGATCTAGTCCCGGAGATCTGTTGTAGTAGATTTTGTCTCTTATATATACTCTAGGAGATCTGTTGTAGTAAATCTAGTCTAGGAGATCTGTTGTAGTAAATCTAGTCTAAGAGATCTGGTGTAGTAGATCTCGTCTCTTAGATCTAGTCCCGGAGATCTGTTGTAGTAGATTTCGTCTCTTATATATACTCGAGGAGATCTGTTGTAGTAAATCTAGTCCAGGAGATCTGGTGTAGTAAATCTAGTCTAGGAGATCTGGGGTAGTGGATCTTGTCTCTTAGATCTATTGTAGGAGATCTGGTATAGTAGATCTCGTCTCTTATATATACTCTAGAAGATCTGGTGTAGTAGATCTAGTCTAGGAGATCTGGTGTAGTCTAACTAGTCCCTTAGATCTACTCTCTTAGACCTGGTGTAGTAGATCTAGTCTAGGAGATCTGTTGTAGTAAATCTCGTCTCTTATATCTATTGTAGGAGATCTGGTGCAGTAGATCCAGTCCAGGAGATCTGCTGTAGTAAATCTAGTCTCTTGGATCTAGTCTCAGGGATCTGGTGTAGTAGATCTCGTCTCTTGGATCTGGTGTAGTAGATTTAGTCTCTTAGATCTAGTCTGGGAGATCTGGTGTAATAGATCTGGTCTGGGAGATATGCTGTAGTAGATCTAGTCTCTTAGACCTAGTCTCGGAGATCTGGTGTAGTGGATCTAATCTCTTAGATCTGGTGTAGTAGATATTTTTCTCTTAGATCTAGTCTCGGAGATCTGGTGTAGTAGATCTTGTCTCTTGGATCTGGTGTAGTAGATCTAGTCTAGGAGATCTGTTGTAGTAAATCTCATCTCTTGAATCTATTGTAGAAGATCTGGTTCAGTAGATCTAGTCTAGGAGATCCGCTGTAGTAAATCTAGTGTCTTAAATCTAGTCTCGGAGATCTGGTGTAGTAGATCTAGTCTCATAGATATGGTGTAGTAGATCTAGTCTCGGAGATCTGGTGTAGTAGATCTAGTCTCATAGATATGTTGTAGTAGATCTAGTCTCGGGGATCTGGGGTAGTAGATTCAGTCTCTTAGATGTGGTGTAGTAGATCTAGTCTAGGAGCTCCGCTGTAGTAGACCTAGTCTCTTGGATCTAGTCTTGGAGATCTGGTGTCGTAGATGTAGTCTCTTAGATGTGGTGTAGTAGATCTAGTCTCTTAGATTTAGTGTAACAGAACTGGTGTCGTAAATCTAGTCCCGTATATCTGGTCTAGGAGATCTTGTGTAGTAGATCTAGTTTTTTACATCTAGTCCAGTAGAACTGGTGTAGTAAATCTAGTCTCTTTGATCGAGTCTACGAGATATGGTGTAGTAGATCTAGTCCCCTAAATCTAGTCTCGGAGAATTGGTGTAGTAGATTTCGTCTCTTAGATCTGGTGCAGTAGATCTAGTCTCTTAGATCTGCTGTAGTAGATCAACTCTCTTGGATCTAGTCTCGGAGATCTGGTGTTGTAGATTTCGTCTCTTAGATCTGGTGCAGTAGATCTAGTCTCTTAGATCTGCTGTAGTAGATCAAGTCTCTTATATCTAGTCTCGGAGATCTGGTGTTGTAGATTTCGTCTCTTAGATCTAGTCCAAGAGATCTGTTGTAGTAAATCTCATCTCTTGGATCGATTGTAGGAGATCTGGTGTAGTAAATCTAGTCTAGGATCTCTGCTGTAAGACCTAGTCTCTTGAATCTAGTCTCAGAAATCTGGTGTAGTAGATCTAGTCTCTTAGATTTAGTGTAGGAGATCTGGTGTAGTATAACTAGTCTCTTAGATCTGCTGTAGTAGATAACGTCTCTTAGATCTTGTCTAGGAAATCTGGTGTACTAAATCTAGTTTCTTAGATATAGTGTAAGAGAACTGGTGTAGTTAATCTAGTCCCGCAGATCTGGTCTGAGAGATCTTGAATAGTAGATCTAGTTTTTTTTTTAATCTAGTCTGGGAGATCTGCTGTAGTAGATCTATTCTCTTAGATCTAGTCTGGGAGATCTGGTGCAGTAAATCTAGTCTCTTAGATCTAGTCTAAGAGATCTGGTGTAGTAAATCTAGTCTCTTGGATCTAGTCTACGAGATCTGCTGTAGTAGATCCAGTCACTTAGATCTAGTCTAGGAGATCTGGTGTAGTATATCTAGTCTCTTAGGTCTATTCTAGGAGAGCTGGTGTAGTATATCTAGTCTATTAGATCTATTTTAGTAAATCTAGTCTCTTAGATCTAGTCTAGGAGTTCTGGTGTAGTAGATCTAGTCTAGGAGATCTGGTGTAGTAGATCTTGTCTCTTGAATCTAGTCTAGGAGATCTGGTGTAGTAAATCTAGTCTCTTAGATCTAGTCTAGTAGATCTGGTGTAGTAGGTCTGGTCTCTTAAATCTAGTCTATGAGATCTGGTGTAGTAGATCTAGTCTAGGAGAGCTGGTGTAGTAGATCTTGTCTCTTAAATCTAGTCTAGGAGATCTGGTGGAGTAAATCTAGTCTCTTGAATCTAGTCTCAGAGATCTGGTGTAGTAGATCTAGTCTCTTAGATTTAATGTAGGAGATCTGGTGTAGTATAACTAGTCTCTTGGATCTGCTGTAGTAGATAACGTCTCTTAGATCTTGTCCAGGAAATCTGGTGTACTAAATCTAGTTTCTTAGATATAGTGTAAGAGAACTGGTGTAGTTAATCTAGTCCCGCAGATCTGGTCTGAGAGATCTTGAATAGTAGATATAGTTTTTTTAAAATCTAGTCTGGGAGATCTGCTGTAGTAGATCTATTCTCTTAGATCTAGTCTGGGAGATCTGCTGTAGTAGATCTATTCTCTTAGATCTAGTCTGGGAGATCTGCTGTAGTAAATCTAGTCTCTTAGATCTAGTCTAAGAGATCTGGTGCAGTAAATCTAGTCTCTTGGATCTAGTCTACGAGATCTGCTGTAGTAGATCCAGTCACTTAGATCTAGTCTAGGAGATCTGGTGTAGTATATCTAGTCTCTTAGGTCTATTCTAGGAGATCCGGTGTAGTATATCTAGTCTCTTAGATCTATTGTAATAAATCTAGTCTCTTGGATCTAGTCTAGGAGTTCTGGTGTAGTGGATCTAGTCTAGGAGATCTGGTGTAGTAGATCTTGTCTCTTAAATCTAGTCTAGGAGATCTGGTGTAGTAAATCTAGTCTCTTAGATCTAGTCTAGGAGATCTGGTGTAGTAGATCTGGTCTCTTAGATCTAGTCTATGAGATCTGGTGTAGTAGATCTAGTTTCTTAGATCTAGTCTAGGAGAGCTGGTTTAGTCAATCTAGACTCTTAGATGTAATTTAGGAGATCTGGTGTAGTAGATCTTGTACCTTAGGTCTAGTCTAGGAGCTCTGGTGTAGTAGATCTAGTCTCTTAGATCTAGTCTAGGAGATCTGGTGTTGTAAATCTAGTCTCTTAGATCTAGTCTAGCAGATGTGGTGTTATTAATCTAGTCTACAAGATCTGCTGTAGTAGATGTAGTCTCTTAGATCTAGTCTAGAAGATCTGGAGTAGTAACTTTAGTCCCTTAGATCTGGTGTAATAGATCTAGTCTAGGAGATCTGGTGTAGTAGATCTAGTCTCCTAGGTCTAGTTTAAGAGATCTGGTGTAGTAGAATTAGTTTTGGTGAACTTGTTTGGATTTAGTTTAGGAGATCTGGTGTAGTAGATCTAGTCTCCTAGATTTAGTCTAGGAGATCTGGTGTAGTAGATCTAGTATCTTAGATCTAGTGTAGGATATCTGTTGTAGTCGATCTTGTCTGGGAGATCTGGTGCAGTACATCTAGTGTCTTAGATCTAGTCAATGAGATTTGTTGTAGTAAATCTAGTTTCTTGGATCCAGTCTAGGAGATCTGGTGTAGTAGATCAAGTTTATTGGATCCACTCTAGTATATCTGTCCTAGTAGATCTAGTGTAGTATATCTGTCCTAGTAGCTCTAGTGTCATAGATCTAGTGTGGTAGAGCTAGAGTATCTATTATATGCATGTAGTCTAGTAGATCTAGTATAGAAAAATCTGGTATATGGATCCAGTCCAGTAATCAAGTGTATAAGATCTAGTATATTTAGCAAAAAGCGCTGATTGAGTAGAAAGTCTAGTATATCTAGTATAGAGGTCTAGGCTAGGAGAACATGTGTAGTAAATCTAGTCTGGTGGATATAGTGTAGTAGTTCTAGTTTAATAGATCTATCCTTGTAGATGCTCTAGTACATCTATTATAGAGATCTAGTCTAGTACATCTAGTGTAAAAGCATTAGTATATCTAGTATACAAGTCTAGTCTTGTAGATCTAGTGTAAAAGCACTAGTATATCTAGTATACAAGTGTAGTCTTGTAGATCTAGTGTACGTATCTAGTATGTCTAGTATATAGCTGTAGTCTACTAAATGTAGAGCAGGCGATCTAGTGCATCAAGTCTAGTACTTATAGATATCAAGGAAGTGGAAGAGAATAATAAAGTAAAGGTGACAGGAAGTGGAGGAGAATAAAGTGTAAAGGTGACAGGAAGTGGAGGAAAATAAAGGTGAAAGGTGACAGGAAGTGGAGGAGAATAAAGGAAAAGGTGACAGGAAGTGGAGGAGAATAAAGGTGAAAGATGACAGGAAGTGGAGGAGAATAAAGTGTAAAGGTGACAGGAAGTGGAGGAGAATAAAGGTGAAAGATGACAGGAAGTGGAGGAGAATAAAGGTGAAAGATGACAGGAAGTGGAGGAGAATAAAGTGTAAAGGTCACAGGAAGTGGAGGAGAATAAAGGTGAAAGATGACAGGAAGTGGAGGAGAATAAAGTGTAAAGGTGACAGGAAGTGGAGGAGAATAAAGGCAAAAGGTGACAGGAAGTGGAGGAGAATAAAGGCGAAAGGTGACAGGAAGTGGAGGAGAATAAAGTGTAAAGGTGACAGGAAGTGGAGGAGAATAAAGTGTAAAGATGACAGGAAGTGGAGGAGAATAAAGGTGAAAGATGACAGGAAGTGGAGGAGAATAAAGGTGAAAGGTGACAGGAAGTGGAGGAGAATAAAGGTGAAAGATGACAGGAAATGGAGGAGAATAAAGTGTAAAGGTGACAGGAAGTGGAGGAGAACAAAAGTGTAAAGACGACAGGAAGTGGAGGAGAACAAAAGTGTAAAGACGACAGGAAGTGGAGGAGAATAAAGTGTAAAGGTGACAGGAAGTGGAGGAGAACAAAAGTGAAAGGTGACAGGAAGTGGAGGAGAATAAAGTGTAAAGGAAACAAGAAGTGGAGGAGAATAAAGGTGAAAGATGACAGGAAGTGGAGGAGAATAAAGTGTAAAGGTGACAGGAAGTGGAGGAGAACAAAAGTGAAAGGTGACAGGAAGTGGAGGAGAATAAAGTGTAAAGGAAACAGGAAGTGGAGGAGAATAAAGGTGAAAGATGACAGGAAGTGGAGGAGAATAAAGTGTAAAGGTGACAGGAAGTGGAGGAGAACAAAAGTGAAAGGTAACAGGAAGTGGAGGAGAATAAAGTGTAAAGGTGACAGGAAGTGGAGGAGAATAAAGTGTAAAGGTGACAGGAAGTGGAGGAGAATAAAGTGTAAAGGTGACAGGAAGTGGAGGAGAATAAAGGTGAAAGATGACAGGAAGTGGAGGAGAATAAAGGTGAAAGATGACAGGAAGTGGAGGAGAATAAAGGTGAAAGATGACAGGAAGTGGAGGAGAATAAAGTGCAAAGGTGACAGGAAGTGGAGGTGAATAAAGTGTAAAGGTGACAGGAAGTGGAGGAGAACAAAAGTGAAAGGTAACAGGAAGTGGAGGAGAATAAAGTGTAAAGGTCACAGGAAGTGGAGGAGAATAAAGATGAAAGATGACAGGAAGTGGAGGAGAATAAAGTATAAAGGTGACAGGAAGTGGAGGAGAATAAAGTGTAAAGGTGACAGGAAGTGGAGGAGAACAAAAGTGAAAGGTAACAGGAAGTGGAGGAGAATAAAGTGTAAAGGTCACAGGAAGTGGAGGAGAATAAAGATGAAAGATGACAGGAAGTGGAGGAGAATAAAGGTGAAAGATGACAGGAAGTGGAGGAGAATAAAGGTGAAAGGTGACAGGAAGTGGAGGAGAATAAAGGTGAAAGATGACAGGAAGTGGAGGAGAATAAAGTGTAAAGGTGACAGGAAGTGGAGGAGAATAAAGTGTAAATGTGACAGGAAGTGGAGGAGAATAAAGGTGAAAGATGACAGGAAGTGGAGGAGAATAAAGGTGAAAGATGACAGGAAGTGGAGGAGAATAAAGGTGAAAGATGACAGGAAGTGGAGGAGAATAAAGTCAAAAAGTGACAGGAAGTGGAGGAGAATAAAGTGTAAAGGTGACAGGAAGTGGAGGAGAATAAACTCAAAAGGTGACAGGAAGTGGAGGAGAATAAAGTGTAAAGGTGACAGGAAGTGGAGGAGAATAAAGTGTAAATGTGACAGGAAGTGGAGGAGAATAAAGGTGAAAGATGACAGGAAGTGGAGGAGAATAAAGTGTAAAGGTGACAGGAAGTGGAGGAGAATAAAGTGTAAATGTGACAGGAAGTGGAGGAGAATAAAGGTGAAAGATGACAGGAAGTGGAGGAGAATAAAGTGTAAATGTAACAGGAAGTGGAGGAGAATAAAGGTGAAAGATGACAGGAAGTGGAGGAGAATAAAGTGTAAATGTGACAGGAAGTGGAGGAGAATAAAGGTGAAAGATGACAGGAAGTGGAGGAGAATAAAGGTGAAAGATGACAGGAAGTGGAGGAGAATAAAGGTGAAAGGTGACAGGAAGTGGAGGAGAATAAAGGTGAAAGATGACAGGAAGTGGAGGAGAATAAAGTGTAAAGGTGACAGGAAGTGGAGGAGAATAAAGTGTAAAGGTGACAGGAAGTGGAGGAGAACAAAAGTGAAAGGTGACAGGAAGTGGAGGAGAATAAAGTGTAAAGGAAACAGGAAGTGGAGGAGAATAAAGGTGAAAGATGACAGGAAGTGGAGGAGAATAAAGTGTAAAGGTGACAGGAAGTGGAGGAGAATAAAGGTGAAAGATGACAGGAAGTGGAGGAGAATAAAGGTGAAAGATGACAGGAAGTGGAGGAGAATAAAGGTGAAAGATGACAGGAAGTGGAGGAGAATAAAGTGCAAAGGTGACAGGAAGTGGAGGAGAATAAAGTGTAAAGGTGACAGGAAGTGGAGGAGAACAAAAGTGAAAGGTAACAGGAAGTGGAGGAGAATAAAGTGTAAAGGTCACAGGAAGTGGAGGAGAATAAAGATGAAAGATGACAGGAAGTGGAGGAGAATAAAGGTGAAAGATGACAGGAAGTGGAGGAGAATAAAGGTGAAAGGTGACAGGAAGTGGAGGAGAATAAAGGTGAAAGATGACAGGAAGTGGAGGAGAATAAAGTGTAAAGGTGACAGGAAGTGGAGGAGAATAAAGTGTAAATGTGACAGGAAGTGGAGGAGAATAAAGGTGAAAGATGACAGGAAGTGGAGGAGAATAAAGGTGAAAGATGACAGGAAGTGGAGGAGAATAAAGGTGAAAGATGACAGGAAGTGGAGGAGAATAAAGTCAAAAAGTGACAGGAAGTGGAGGAGAATAAAGTGTAAAGGTGACAGGAAGTGGAGGAGAATAAACTCAAAAGGTGACAGGAAGTGGAGGAGAATAAAGTGTAAAGGTGACAGGAAGTGGAGGAGAATAAAGTGTAAATGTGACAGAAAGTGGAGGAGAATAAAGGTGAAAGGTGACAGGAAGTGGAGGAGAATAAAGGTGAAAGATGACAGGAAGTGGAGGAGAATAAAGTGTAAAGGTGACAGGAAGTGGAGGAGAATAAAGTGTAAAGGTGACAGGAAGTGGAGGAGAATAAAGTGTAAAGATAGAATAAAGTGTAAATGTAACAGGAAGTGGAGGAGAATAAAGGTGAAAGATGACAGGAAGTGGAGGAGAATAAAGTGTAAAGGTGACAGGAAGTGGAGGAGAATAAAGTGTAAAAGTAACACAGGTGTCAAATACATTTGCGGAGACTATTAAGCTCTTGTCTTTCTATTTACTCTTTGTGCACTTCCTAGTCACGTGACCGCCGCGGTCCAATGGGTGGTGCTTATAAGCCGCTAGCAGGAAGTAGCCAGGAGACAGGACATGAGATCGATGACATTTCTGCTCAAAGTACTTTTTAAACTTTCTTTTCACCTGAAATATTGTGATGACACTTTTTTAAACTACATGACTATTTTGTCACTTTATAGAGCAGACTTCCAGCGCCATGAAGATGTGTTTGACTGTAGAAACTGGGTTGGTGAGTCCTTATTGATGACAACAGCACTTCAAGCATTCATCTTTCTTCTTTCTGGAATGTTCTCAACCCTCCTTATTAACATCTTTATGTCTTCAACTAATGATCACTTTTGTGTATTAAATGTACTTTTATGTCTTTACATCATTTAGCTTTGTGTAGCTCATAATTATGCTGCTAATGTTAGCATTTTATTGCATATTGTGTTTATATTGTACAATATTGAGGAAAGAATGAGAAATTATTGAATATTTATTATGAATACTTGATAATATATTATTGAATAATATATTATGAATACTAGATAACGCAATTCAGTGTTATTTAATGAAGATTTGTGTAGACATGGATCTATAAGAATGGTTCTGGCTTACAGAGGCCAGGATTCTCTTTTTGATGGCCAACTAAAGAAAAGAATCACCAAGTCCAAGGATCAAGTTTGGAAGATTCCAGCCAGGAAGCTGAGCACCAACTGCTCTGTCTGGGCAGGTAGGAGGCTCTCAAGCCAACCTTTTACAATTCTCACCTTTACCTGCAGCACATGGACTGTACTGCCATCCTTTTCCCCCCCAAAAAAACAAATATATCTGCTGTCCATCACTAGTTCTCTAATACAGGCTGTCAATCAAACTACAATTCTAGCTCTGCCTCTCTATGAGTTGAAACTAGTCTTCTGTTCCTAGCCCATAACACCACATATATATATATGTTTAGTGCATTGATTTGTAGCACGTATAGCTTACATACAGGTGACAGGAAGTGGAGGAGAATAAAGTGTAAAGGTGACAGGAAGTGGAGGAGAATAAATGTGTAAAGGTGACAGGAAGTGGAGGAGAATAAATGTGTGCCATGTTTGTTTTGGTGTGTGAGTGAGCAGCAAACACCAGGAAGTAGGGAAGGAAGGAAGAAAGGAAGGAAAGAAGGAGGGAAGGGGGGAAGAAAGGAAGGAAGGAGTGAAGGAAGAAAAGGGAAGGAGGGAAGGAAGAAAAGGGAAGGAGAGAAGGAATAAAAGGGAAGTGGGAAGGAAGGAAGGAGGGAGGTAAGGAAGGAGGGAAGGAAGGAGTGAAGAAAGGAAGGAAGGAGTGAAGGAACAAAAGGGAAGGAGGGAGGTAAGGAAGGAGTGACGGAAGGAAGGAAGGAAGGAGGGATGTAAGGACGGAGGTAAGGAATGAAGGAGGGAGGTAAGGAAGGAGTGAAGAAAGGAAGGAAGGAGTGAAAGAAGAAAAGGGAAGGAAGGAGTGAAGGAGGGAGGTAAGGAAGGAAGGAAGGAAGGAAGGAAGGAGGGAGGTAAGGAAGGAGTGATGGAAGGAAGGAAGGAAGGAGGGAGGTAAGGAAGGAAGGAATGAAGGAGGGAGGCAAGGAAGGAGTGAAGAAAGGAAGGAAGGAGTGAAAGAAGAAAAGGTAAGGAGGGAAGGAAGGATTGAAGGAAGGAAGGAGTGAAGGAGGGAGGTAAGGAAGGAGGGAGGTAAGGAAGGAAGGAGGGAGGTAAGGAAGGAGTGATGGAAGGAAGGAGGGAGGTAAGGAAGGAAGGAATGAAGAAAGGGAGGTAAGGAAGGAGTGAAAAAAGGAAGGAAGGAGTGAAAGAAGAAAAGGGAAGGAGTGAAGGAAGGAAGGAGGGAAGGAAGGAAGGAGGGAGGGAAGGAGGGAGGTAAGGAAGGAGAGAAAGAAGGAAGGGAGGAGTGAAAGAAGAAAAGGGAAGGAGTGAAGGAAGGAAGGAAGGAGGGAGGGAGGTAAGAAGGGAGGTAAGGAAGGAAGGAAGGAGGGAGGTAAGGAAGGAGAGAAAGAAGGAAGGGAGGAGTGAAGGAAGGAAGCAGGGAAGGAAGGAGTGAAGAAAGGAAGGAAGAAAAGGGAAGGAAGGAAGGAGGGAAGGAAGGAAGGAGTGAAAGAGGGAGGTAAGGAAGGAGTGACAGAAGGAAAGAAGGAGTGACAGAAGGAAGGAGTGAAGAAAGGAAGGAAGGAGTGAAGGAAGAAAAGGGAAGGAAGCAGGGAAGGAGGGAGGTAAGGAAGGAGTGACAGAAGGAAGGAAGGAACAAAGGAGGGAGGTAAGGAAGGAAGGAAGGAAGGAGGGAGGGAGGGAGGTAAGGAAGGAAGGAAGAAAGGAAGGAAGGAGGGAAGGAAGGAAGGAGGGAGGTAAGGAAGGAGTGAAGGAAGAAGAGGGATGGAAGGAAGGAGTGATGTAAGGAAGGAGTGAGTGAGGGAGGGAAGGAAGGAAGGAAGGAAGGAGGGAGGGAAGGAAGGAAGGAGGGAGGGATGTAAGGAAGGAGTGAAGGAAGGAAGGAAGGAGGGAGAGAGGTAAGGAAGGAAGGAAGGAAGGAAGGAAGGAAGGAGGGAGGGAGGGAGGTAAGGAAGGAAGGAAGGAAGGAAGGAGTGAAGGAGGGAGGTAAGGAAGGAAGGAAGAAAGGAAGGAAGGAGGGAGGGAAGGAAGGAAGGAGGGAGGTAAGGAAGGAAGGAGTGATGTAAGGAAGGAGTGAGTGAGGGAGGGAAGGAAGGAAGGAAGGAGGGAGGGAAGGAAGGAGGGAGGGATGTAAGGAAGGAGTGAAGGAAGGAAGGAAGAAAGGAAGGAAGGAAGGAGGGAGGGAGGTGAGGGAAGGAAGGAAGGAATGAAGGAGGGAGGTAAGGAAGGAAGGAGTGAAGGAAGAAGAGGGAAGGAAGGAAGGAGGGAGGTAAGGAAGGACTGACGGAAGGAAGGAAGGAGGGAGGTAAGGAGGGAAGGAAGGAGTGAAGAAAGGAAGGAAGGAGTGAAGGAAGAAAAGGGAAGTAAGGAAGGCAGGAAGGGAGTAAGGAGGTTGCTGGTGTGATCACTAACATCTCATCAGGAGCGGAGAAGAAAGCTTGAAAGTGCGAGACTGAGCGTTAATTGTCATCTTTCCTTGTCTCGTGTGTGTTGTGTTGTGTTGTGTTGTGTGTGTGTGTGTGTGTGTGTGTGTGTGTGTGTGTGTGTGTGTGTGTGTGTGTGTCAGCAGCAGCAGACGGCCGTCTCCTCTTTCTGTTTCCTAACACGCTTTGTCACTCAACATGCAGCCGTTACCACGGCAACCTTCCATCCACACCACACGCCCACAACCAGCACCCCCACAACTCTGCAGTCCACATCGGAACCGTGACAGAACCGCTTCAGGACCTGGTCGGAACCACCAGACAACCACGTCGGAACCAAATCAAAACCACCTCAAAAAACACACAAGAACCACAATAAAACCGCGTCAGAACAACTTTAGAAACCGCATTGAAACCACATCAGAACAACTTTAAAATCCACATTGGAATTACATTACAACACCTTTAAAATCCACATTGGAACCACATCAGAACAACTTCAAAAACACATTGGAACCACATCTGAACCAAATCAGAACAACTTTTAAAAACACATTGGAACCACATCAGAACAAATTCAAAAAGCACATTGGAACCACATCACAGTAAGTTGAAAATCCACATTGGAACCACATCAGAACAACTTCAAAAACACATTGGAACCACATCTGAACCAAATCAGAACAACTTTTAAAAACACATTGGAACCACATCAGAACAAATTCAAAAAGCACATTGGAACCACATCACAATAAGTTGAAAATCCACATTGGAACCACAACACAACAACTTTTAAAACCACATTTGAACCACACCAGAACTACTTTAAAAAAACACACATTGGAACCACATCAGAACAACTTTAAAAACCACATTGGAACCACAACACAACAATTCTTAAAAACACTTTGGAACCACATCAGAACAAATTCAAAAAACACATTGGAACCACATCAAAATAACTTGAAAATCCACATTGGAACGTCATCAGAACCAAATCAGAACAACTTTAAAAAACACATTGGAACCACCACACAACAACTTTTAAAATCCACATTGGAACCTCAGCAGAACAACTTTAAAAACCACATTGGAACCACAAGACAACAATTTTAAAAACACTTTGGAACCACATCAGAACCAAATCGGAACATTTAAAAAAAAAAAACACATTGGAACCTCATCAGAACAACTTTCAAAACCACATTGGAACCACTTCAGAACAAATTTTAAAAGCACATTGGAAACACAACACAACAACTTTTAAAACCACATTAGAACCACATCAGAACCAAATCAAAGAAACTTCAAAAACCACATTGGAACCACATCAGAACCTAATCAGAACAACTCTAAAAAGCACATCAGAACACATTTAAAAAGCACATTGGAACCACAACACAACAACTTTTAAAACCAGATCAGAACCAAATCAAAACGACTTCAAAAACCACATTGGAACCACATCTGAACTATTTAAAAAGCACATTGGAACCACATCAAAACAACTTTAGAAACCGCATTGGAACCACATCTGAACGTATTTAAAAAGCACATTGGAACCACATCAGAACAACTTCAAAAACACATTGGAACCACATCTGAACCAAATCAGAACAACTTTTAAAAACACATTGGAACCACATCAGAACAAATTCAAAAAGCACATTGGAACCACATCACAGTAAGTTGAAAATCCACATTGGAACCACATCAGAACAACTTCAAAAACACATTGGAACCACATCTGAACCAAATCAGAACAACTTTTAAAAACACATTGGAACCACATCAGAACAAATTCAAAAAGCACATTGGAACCACATCACAATAAGTTGAAAATCCACATTGGAACCACATCAGAACCAAATCAGAACAACTTTAAAAAACACATTGGAACCACAACACAACAACTTTTAAAACCACATTTGAACCACACCAGAACTACTTTAAAAAAACACACATTGGAACCACATCAGAACAACTTTAAAAACCACATTGGAACCACAACACAACAATTCTTAAAAACACTTTGGAACCACATCAGAACAAATTCAAAAAACACATTGGAACCACATCAAAATAACTTGAAAATCCACATTGGAACGTCATCAGAACCAAATCAGAACAACTTTAAAAAACACATTGGAACCACCACACAACAACTTTTAAAATCCACATTGGAACCTCAGCAGAACAACTTTAAAAACCACATTGGAACCACAAGACAACAATTTTAAAAACACTTTGGAACCACATCAGAACCAAATCGGAACATTTAAAAAAAAAAAAAACACATTGGAACCTCATCAGAACAACTTTCAAAACCACATTGGAACCACTTCAGAACAAATTTTAAAAGCACATTGGAAACACAACACAACAACTTTTAAAACCACATCAGAACCAAATCAAAGAAACTTCAAAAACCACATTGGAACCACATCAGAACCTAATCAGAACAACTCTAAAAAGCACATCAGAACACATTTAAAAAGCACATTGGAACCACAACACAACAACTTTTAAAACCAGATCAGAACCAAATCAAAACGACTTCAAAAACCACATTGGAACCACATCTGAACTATTTAAAAAGCACATTGGAACCACATCAAAACAACTTTAGAAACCGCATTGGAACCACATCTGAACGTATTTAAAAAGCACATTGGAACCACATCAGAACAACTTTAGAAACTGCATTGGAACAACATCAGAACACATTTAAAAAGCACATTGGAACCACAACACAACAACTTTTAAAAGCACATCAGAACCAAATCAAAAGAACTTCAAAAACCACATCTGAACATATTTAAAAAGCACGTTGGAACCACATCACAACAATTTTAGAAACCACATTGGAACCACATCAGAACCACATCAAAACAACTTCAAAAACCACATTGGAACCACATCTGAACATATTTAAAAACCACATTGGAACCACATCTGAACATATTTAAAAAGCACATCGGAACCACATCAAAACAACTTTAGAAACTGCATTGGAACCACATCTGAACGTATTTAAAAAGCACATTGGAACCACAACACAACAACTTTTAAACACACATCAGAACCAAATCAAAACAACTTCAAAAACCACATTGGAACCACGTCTGAACATATTTAAAAAGCACATTGGAACCACATCACAATAATTTTAGAAACTGCATTTGAACAACATCAGAACCACTTCAAAACAACTTCAAAAACCACATTGGAACCACATCTGAACATATTTAAAAAGCACATTGGAACCACATCCAAACAACTTTAGAAACCGCATGGGAACCACATCAGAACACATTTAAAAAGCACATTGGAACCACATCAAAACAACTTTGGAAACCGCATTGGAACCACATCAGAACACATTTAAAAAGCACATTGGAACCACAACAACTTTTAAAACCACATCAGAACCAAATCAAAACAACTTCAAAAACCACATTGGAACCACATCTGAACATATTTAAAAAGCACATTGGAACCACATCAAAACAACTTTAGAAACCGCATTGGAACCACATCTGAACGTATTTAAAAAACACATTGCAACCACATCAGAACAATTATAGAAACAACATTGGAACCACATCAGAACCACATCAAAACAACTTCAAAAACCACATTGGAACCACATCAGAACAATTTTAGAAACAACATTGGAACCACATCAGAACAACTTTCAAAAACACTTTGGAACCACATTACAACAACTTTAAAAACAGATTGGAACCACATCACAATAACTTTGCAATCCACATTGGAACCACATCAGAACCAAATCAGAACAGCTTTAAAAACCACATCAGAACCACATCAGAACAACTTCAAAAACCACATTGGAACCACATCTGAACCTATTTAAAAAGCACATTGGAACCACATCAGAACAACTTAAAAAACAGATTGGAACCACATCACAATAACTTTAAAATCCACATTGGAACCACAGCAGAACCAAATCAGAACAGCTTTAAAAACCACATCAGAACCACATCAAAACAACTTCAAAAAACACATTGAAACCACATTACAACAACTTAAAAAACAGATTGGAACCACATCATAATAACTTTAAAATCCACATTGGAACCACAGCAGAACCAAATCAGAACAGCTTTAAAAACCACATCAGAACCACATCAAAGCAACTTCAAAAAACACATTGAAACCACATTACAACAACTTAAAAAACAGATTGGAACCACATCATAATAACTTTAAAATCCACATTGGAACCACAGCAGAACCAAATCAGAACAGCTTTAAAAACCACATCAGAACCACATCAAAACAACTTAAAAAAAAACACATTGAAACCACATTACAACAACTTTAAAAACAGATTGGAACCACATCACAATAACTTTAAAACCCACATTGGAACCACATCAGAACCAAATCAGAACAGCTTTAAAAAACACATTGGAACCACATCAAAACAAATTTAAAAAGCACATTGGAACCACATTAGAATAATATCAGAACCACATTGAAACCACATTGGACTGATGTTTGAACCATATTAGAACCGCTTTAGAATGATGTCAGATCCACATTAGAACCACATTGGAACCACTTTCTTGTTGTACATGTGCATTACTTCACTCCAAACCCAGACCACATGATGGAAATGAAAGAAACACACACACACACACACACACACCACACATTTATATCTCTATCCATAATATCTATAGTAATAATTATATCTCTCTCGATAATATCTAAATTCATAATTACATATCAGTCTGTAATATTCATAATGATATCTCTCACATTGATATCTATATTCCCGATGATACATTGTTGACAATATCTATATTCATAATGATATCTCTCACATTGATATCTATATTCCCGATGATACATTGTTGACAATATCTATATTCATAATGATATCTCTCACATTGATATCTATATTCCCGATGATACATTGTTGACAATATCTATATTCATAATGATATCTCTCACATTGATATCTATATTCCCGATGATACATTGTTGACAATATCTATATTCATAATGATATCTCTCACATTGATATCTATATTCCCGATGATACATTGTTGACAATATCTATATTCATAATGATATCTCTCACAGTGATATCTATATTCCCGATGATACATTGTTGACAATATCTATATTCATAATGATATCTCTCACATTGATATCTATATTCCCGATGATACATTGTTGACAATATCCATATTCATAATGATATCTCTCACATTGATATCTATATTCCCGATGATACATTGTTGACAATATCTATATTCATAATGATATCTCTCACATTGATATCTATATTCCCGACGATACATTGTTGACAATATCTATATTCATAATGATATCTCTCACATTGATATCTTCATAATCATCGTCTCTGGATGGAATATTCTAGCACCTTTTCTTTATGAAACATCACAGAAGTGCTCAAACTAAACCATCATGATGATGATGATGATGATGATGATGATGATAATCATGATTGATTGTAATCAAGATTGATTGTAATCAGAAAAGTCGAAAATCCTCTGCTGATGATTTGATTGCTGAGCAGAAGAAGCAAGAGAACAGAAAGTGAAAGTAAATGTTTGTTGTCGTCGACTACTTCCTGTCACAAATGAAATGTTGTCAAGGGAACACACAGACAGTGTGAAGCTTACACCAGGAGGCAGACACCGGGGACAACAATAAGAAACAACAAGGGACAACAATAAGAAACAACAAGGGACAACAATAATAAAAAACAAAGGACAACAATAATAAACAACAAAGGGCAACAATAATAATAAACAAGGGACAACAATAACAAACATCAAAGGACAACAATAGTAAACAATAAAGGACAACAATAATAAACAAAGGACAAGAATAATCAACAAAGGACGAAAATAATAAAGGACGAAAATAATAAACAAAGGACAACAATAATAAACAAAGGACAACAATAATAAACAAATGACAACAATAATAAACAAAGGACAACAATAATAAACAAAGGACAACAATAATAAACTACAAAGGACAAAAATAATAAACTACAAAGGACAAAAATAATAAACAACAAGGGATAACAATAATAAACAACAAATACTACAATAATAAACATCAAAGGACAACAATAATAAACAACAAAGGACATCAATGATAAACGATAAAGGACAACAATAATAAACAAAACAAGGACATCAATGATAAACAAAAAGGACAAAAATAATAAACAACAAAGGACAACAATAATAAGGGACAACAATAACAAACAATAATAATAAACAATAATAAAGAATATATTTCTATGATGTTCCAACAGGTTTTAGTGCAGTTGTGATTATTTATACCATGTTTTATATCGTGCGTGTTTGTTTATTTCATCTGCGGGATTGTTTGTCCGACAATAAAGTGTTTGACAATCAATTGTCTGTCAATAAACTGTTTGACAATAAAATTTTTGTCTGACAGTAAACTGTTTGACAATAAATTGTTTGACAATAAATTGATTGTCTGACAATAAATAGTTTGACAATTATTTGTTAGTTTGACAATAAAATGTTTGTCTGGCAATAAACTGTCTGACAATAAATTGCTTGACAATAAATTGTTTGTCCGTCAATAAACTGTTTGACAATAATTTTTTTGTCTGACAATAAAGTGTTTGACAATAAATTCTTTGTCTGACAATAAACTGTTTGACAATAAATTGCTTGACAATAAATTGATTGTCTGACAAAAAACTGTTTGACAATAAATTGCTTGACAATAAATTGATTGTCTGACAATAAACTGTTTGACAATAAATTGTTTGTCCGTCAATAAAGTGTTTGTCAATAAATTTTTTGTCTGACAATAAACTGTTTGACAATAAATTGTTTGTCCGACAATAAACAGTTTGACAATAAATTTTGTCTGACAATAAACTGTTTGACAATAAATTGCTTGACAATAAATTGATTGTCTGACAAACTGTTTGACAATAAATTTTGTCTGACAATAAACTGTTTGACAATAAATTGTTTGTCCGACAATAAACAGTTTGACAATAAATTTTGTCTGACAATAAACTGTTTGACAATAAATTTTGTCTGACAATAAACTGTTTGACAATAAATTTTGTCTGACAATAAACTGTTTGACAATAAATTGCTTGACAATAAATGTATTGTGTGACAATAAATAGTTTGACAATTATTTGTTAGTTTGACAATAAATTGTTTGTCTGACAATAAACTGTTTGACATTAAATTGTTTGTTTGTCAACAAACTGTTTGACAATAAATTGTCTGTCTGGCAATAAACTGTTTGACAATAAATTGCTTGACAATAAAATGATTTTCAAAAAAAAAAAAAAATAGTCAATAGTTTGACAATTAATTGTTTGTGTGACAATAAATGTATTGTCTGACGATAAATATTTTGACAATGAATTGTTAGTTTGACAATAAATTGTTTGTCTGTCAATAAATTGTTTGACAATACATTTTGTTTGTCTAAACTGTTTGTCTGGCAATAAACTGTTTGACAATAAATTGCTTGACAATAAATTGTTTGACAATAAAATGTTTTTCAATAAATACATAAATAAATAGTCAATAGTTTGACAATTAATTGTTTCTCTGACAATAAATTATTTGTCTGACAATAAATTGTTTGTCTGACAATAAATTATTTGTCTGACAATAAATTGTTTGTCTGACAATAAATTATTTGTCTGACAATAAATTGTTTGTCTGACAATAAACTGTTTGACAATAAATTATTTGTCTGACAATAAATTGTTTGTCTGACAATTAACTGTTTGACAATAAATTATTTGTCTGACAATAAACTGTCTGACATTAAATTGTTTGTCCGACAATAAATTGTTTGTCTGACAATTAACTGTTTGACAATAAATTATTTGTCTGTCAAAAAATTGTTTGTCTGACAATAAACTGTTTGACAATACATTTTTGGTCCGATTGTAGCTGAGATAGGCACCAACACCCCCGTAACCCCAAAGGTAATAAGCGGCAGAAATGGATGGATGGATGGATGTTTGTCTGGCAATAAACTGTTTGACAATACATTTTTTGACAATAAATTATTTGTCTGACAATAAATTGTCTGACTATAAATTGTTTGTCTGACAATACATTGTTTGCTTGACAGTAAATTGTTTGACAATACATGTTTTGTCTGAAAATAAATGGTCTGACAAGTAATTGTTTGACAAAAAATTGTTTGTCTGACAATACATCGTTTGACAATAAAGATTTTTTGGTGAAAATAAATGTTCTGACAATAAATTGTTTGACAGTAAATTGTTTGTCTGACAATACATTGTTTGACAATAAATGTTTGAAAATAAATGGTCTGACAATAATTTTTTTGACAACTAATTGTTTGTCTGACAATAAATTGTTTGACAATAAATATTTTTGGGGAAAATAAATGTTCTAACAATAAATTGTTTGACAATCAATTGTTAGTCTGACGATAAATTGTTTGACAATAAATGTTTTGTCTGACAAGACATTTAACAATGTTTTGTCTGAAAATAAATAGTTTGACAACAAATTGTTTTTCTGACAACAAAATGTCTGACAACAAATTGCTTTACTGTTTGACAAAAAAAAAATTCTGACTATAAATTGTCTGACAATAATTTGTTTGTCTGACAATAAATTGACAACAAATAGTATGACAACAAATGGTATGACAACAAATAGTATGACAATGAATGATTTGTTTGACCACAAATTGTTGTTTGTCATCTTGCTAAATCTCCTGATTCCTGCCCGGCTTTGTTTTTGTTTGCTTTTGTTTGTTTCTTCTCCTCCTTCGACGCCCGGCTGCGCGTGCGCGCGCCGTTCACGTGGCCCGCCGCGTCCCGCAGTAGGTGTTACACACCGGCGCGCACGCGCCCCCGCGCGGTTTCCCCTCGCATGTGGCGCCATCTGCTGGCGGGGAAAAAAAGGGAGCCCGTGCCACGTCGGCGGGGTTCAAATAATAAATAATAATTAAAAACAATTAAAAATGTAGTTTTTATTGTCGGCAAACAAAAGTTAAAAAAAATAAATAAATAAATAAAAACGCTTCTTTACGTTCAGGAGTGTGGTCACGTGACTGAATAAAAACAAAATCCTAATAAACTGGCTCCTATTTTTTTTCTATACGAATTTTAAAATGAACAATTCTCAAATATATGCGAATGTATACATTTAAATGTTACATATTTTAAGAAATTATAAAAATGATGTATTTTTATAGCATATATATATATATTATTTTTTAAAAATCAGATAAATATATACGTTTTTATTCAAATGGTTTATTAATGTCAATAAAAGGTCAACTCTATAGAAATGCTGTTTTTGTGCAAAAAAACAACATTATTTTGGTCACGTGACTAAAACATGTGTACCGTAATTATTATCATTTTTATACTTTATTAATTTTACAATCAACAATTGAGAAAATATTTCTGATCAATATTAATGCTCAACATTATAATTTAAATACACAACAATTTAAATTCTACACATTTAAATATTATAAATGTATTGTTATTTTACACTATTGTAAAAAATACAATTCTTAAGTGTCACTTTTGTCACAATAGCAAAAATGTCACAATTTTCAATAAATTGCGTTAATTGCTGCTGTTAAAAAAAACATATTTAGACTTTTTAGTTGATTTTGAGTCATTTTGGTTAATATTTAGTTTCTCTCAAATTTGTTAAAGTTGCTTCTATTTTTTATCATTCTATTGAAGAATATACTTTTTATTTTTTAATACTGTTTTTTTCTGGTCAAATATCTTTGATAACGCATGATTAAAATGAAATAATATATTGAGTGATGTGATGCTAAATTAAATATACTTGACAAGATAATACAATTATTTAAAAAGTCGGTCTTTTTTAATTTTACTAAGTGTTTTTTTTGTTTGTTTTTTTACATTTATAGTCATTCGGGACAATTAGACTCAAAACATTTAGTTCCAAAAAAAAGACCACCCTACTTTTCATTAAACGGGTGAAAAAAAATGCTCAAAAGCTCAAATACGTGTTTAAAAAATAAAATCTAAAAAAATATCCAACATAAATTGTTATTCAAAGGCTTCTGCAGTGAAGCCCATTCAAAATTACCATTAGCCGCCGATATTATTTATTAATATCAATAAAACGCAATAAATGTGCAAAAAAACCAACATAAAAATACATTTTTAAAAGGTTTATATTTATAGAAAACGTTCGGCGGCAATATAAACTTAAAAATGAGGCTTTTAATGGAAATACAGCGATAAATGTGTCGCAGTGACAGCGTTCAAACCGACACTAAATTAGTGATTATCTCTATGGAGTTTTGAATGGACACGAGCTTGTAGTTTCCATGAGGAAACTTGACGATGCTAAACGGTAGCATGTACATGGCATATCCAATTTAAGTTAGCATCTAGCTAATGCATTTTTCAAAAGTACAGCCTTACTTTGGAGCGTTTTCTATCACGGAAAACATCCTAGTTTTAGTTTCCGTTACAAATTTAGGAGGTGTTGAAAACCCAGAGTGAAATCGCTAATGCTAAACCGTAGCATTTATATGGCATGTACAATTTAAGTTAGCATCTAGCTAATGTATTTTTCAAAAGTACAGCCTTACTTTTGAGCGTTTTCTATCACGGAAAACATCCTAGTTTTAATTTCCGTTACAAATTTAGGAGGTGTTAAAAACCCAGAGTGAAATCGCTAATGCTAAACCGTAGCATGTCTATGGCATGTCCCATGTAGATTAGCATCGAGCTAATGCATTTTCAAAAGCGGAGCCTTAGTTTTGAGCGCTTTCTATCATGGAAAACATCTTTTTTTTCATCCTAAATTACCTTGAAAATGTTTTCTTAAAATCGCTAATGCTAAACCGTAGCATTTATATGGCATGTACAATTTAAGTTAGCATCTAGCTAATGCATTTTTAAAAGTAAGGCCTTACTTTTGAGCTCTTTCCATCGCAGACACATTGTAGTTTTAGTTTCCAATACAAATTTAGGAGTAAAATTGCTAATGCTAAATGGTAGCATGTTTATGGCATGTCCCATGTAGATTAGCATCGAGTTAATGCATTTTCAAAAGCGGAGCCTTATTTTTTTAGCGTTTTCTATCATGGAAAACATTTTTATTGTGTTCATGATAAATGACCTTGAAAACATTGTCGTAAAATCGCTAATGCTAAACAGTAGCATGTCTATGGCATGTCCCATGTAGATTAGCATCGAGCTAATGCATTTTCAAAAGCGGAGCCTTACTTTTTTAGCGCTTTCTATCATGGAAAACATATTTTTATTGTGATCATGATGAATGACCTTGAAAACATTGTCGTAAAATCGCTAATGCTAAACCGTAGCATTTATATGGCATGTACAATTTCAGTTAGCATCTAACTAATGCATTTTGAAAAGTACGGCCTTACTTTTGAGCTCTTTCCATCACAGAAACATTCTAGTTTTAGTTTCCATTACAAATTTAGGAGTAAAATTGCTAATGCTAAATGGTAGCATGTTTATGGCATGTCCCATGTAGATTAGCATCGAGCTAATGCATTTTCAAAAGCGGAGCCTTAGTTTTTTAGCGCTTTCTATCATGGAAAACATTTTTATTGTGTTCATGATAAATGACCTTGAAAACATTGTCGTAAAATCGCTAATGCTAAACAGTAGCATGTCTATGGCATGTCCCATGTAGATTAGCATCGAGCTAATGCATTTTCAAAAGCGGAGCCTTACTTTTTTAGCGCTTTCTATCATGGAAAACATATTTTTATTGTGATCATGATGAATGACCTTGAAAACATTGTCGTAAAATCGCTAATGCTAAACCGTAGCATTTATATGGCATGTACAATTTCAGTTAGCATCTAACTAATGCATTTTGAAAAGTACGGCCTTACTTTTGAGCTCTTTCCATCACAGAAACATTCTAGTTTTAGTTTCCATTACAAATTTAGGAGTAAAATTGCTAATGCTAAATGGTAGCATGTTTACGCATGTCCCATGTAGATTAGCATCGAGCTAATGCATTTTCAAAAGCGGAGCCTTATTTTTTTAGCGCTTTCTATCATGGAAAACATTTTTATTGTGTTCATGATAAATGACCTTTAAAACGTTGTCGTAAAATCGCTAATGCTATAAACGGTAGCATGTATATAGCATATACAATTTCAGTTAGCATTTAGCTAATGCATTTTTCAAAAGTACAGCCTTACTTTTGAGCGTTTTCTATCACGGAAAACATCCTAGTTTTAGTTTCCGTTACAAATTTAGGAGGTGTTGAAAACCCAGAGTAAAATCGCTAATGCTAAACATTAGCATGTCAATGGCATGTCCCATGTAGGTTAGCATCGAGCTAATGCATTTTCAAAAGCGGAGCCTTACTTTTGAGCGCTTTCTATCAAGGAAAACATATTTTTATTGTGTTCATCCTAAATGACCTTGAAAACGTTGTCGTAAAATCGCTAATGCTAAACTGTAGCATTTATATGGCATGTACAATTTAAGTTAGCATCTAGCTAATGTATTTTTCAAAAGTACAGCCTTACTTTTGAGCGTTTTCTATCACGGAAAACATCCTAGTTTTAGTTTCCGTTACAAATTTAGGAGGTGTTAAAAACCCAGAGTGAAATCGCTAATGCTAAACCGTAGCATTTATATGGCATGTACAATTTAAGTTAGCATCTAGCTAATGTATTTTTCAAAAGTACAGCCTTACTTTTGAGCGTTTTCTATCACGGAAAACATCCTAGTTTTAGTTTCCGTTACAAATTTAGGAGGTGTTAAAAACCCAGAGTGAAATCGCTAATGCTAAACCGTAGCATTTATATGGCATGTAAAATTTAAGTTAGCATCTAGCTAATGTATTTTTCAAAAGTACAGCCTTACTTTTGAGCATTTTCTATCACGGAAAACATCCTAGTTTTAGTTTCCGTTACAAATTTAGGAGGTGTTAAAAACCCAGAGTGAAATCGCTAATGCTAAACCGTAGCATTTATATGGCATGTACAATTTAAGTTAGCATCTAGCTAATGCATTTTTAAAAGTACGGCCTTACTTTTGAGCTCTTACCATCACAGAAACATTCTAGTTTTAGTTTCCAATACAAATTTAGGAGTAAAATCGCTAATGCTAAACGGTAGCATGTTTATGGCATGTCCCATGTAGATTAGCATCAAGCTAATGCATTTTCAAAAGCGGAGCCTTATTTTTTTAGCGCTTTCTATCATGGAAAACATATTTTTATTGTAATTTGTATCAGAAAAAAACACCCTACTTGTAGTTTCCATTACTAAATTCGGAGGTGTGGAAAATGTTGCATAAAATTGCTAATGTTAAATGCTAGCACATATATGGCATATGCAATGTAAATTGGCATCAGGCTAATGCATTTTCAAAAGCAGCGACTCACTTTTGAGCGTTTTTTATCTCGGAAAACAAACTTTTGTTGTGTTTATCCTAAATGATGTTGAAAACGTTGCATAAAATTGCTAATGCTAAACGAAAGCATGTATATGGCATATACAATTTAAGTTAGCATCTGGCTAATACTTTTTCAAAAGTACAGCCTTACTTTCTATCACGGAAAACGTCCTACTTGTAGTTTCCATTACTAAATTTGGAGGTGTGTTGTGTAAAACCACGAATGCTAAACAGTAGCACGTATATGGCATATCCCATGTAAATTTGCATTGAGCTAATGCATTTGGAAAAATGAAGCCTTACTTTGGAGCGGGTTCAACTACTCAAAACATACTTTTGTTGTGCGCATCAAAAATTTAGATATGTAGTCTCCATATCCATATCTAAATTTGCTGGTGTTGAAAACGCTCTGTGAAATCGCTAATGCTAAACAGAAGCATATATATGGCATATTCTGTGTAAATTAGCATCGAGCTAATACCTTTTCGAAAGTGCAGACTAACTTTTGAGCGCTTCCTATCACAGAAAACATACTTTTGTTTTGTTCATGCTGAATGTTGTTTTCACTACCAAACTTGGAGGTATTTGAAAACGCCGTGTAAAATCGCTAATGCTAAAGGGTAGCAAGTACATTGGTTATCACATGTACGTTAGCATTAAGCTAACACATGCTTTCAAGCGTGTCCATCCACTCAAAACCTACATTTGTTGCGTGCATCTTAGTTGAAATTTCATTACTAAATCTGAGGGTGTTGTAAAATCGCCAATGCTAACAGATAGCATGTAAATGGGTTATCCCATGTACGTTAGCATACATGCTTTTTAGCGCGTTCAATCACTCAAAACCTTTTTGTTGCATGCATCTTAGTTGAAGTCTTATTACTAAATTTGAAGGTGTTGTTGTAAAATCGCCAATGCTAACAGCTAGCATGTACATGAGTTATCCCATGTTTATTAGCATCAAGCTAATACATGCTTCTAAACGCGTTTAATCACTCAAAACCTCGTTTTATTGCGTGAATTTTAGTTGAAGTTTTATTACTAAATTTGAAGGTGTTATAAAATCGCCAATGCTAACGGGTAGCATGTACATGAGTTATCCCATCTATATTAGCATCGAGCTAGTACATGCTTTTAAACGCGTTTAATCACTCAAAACCTCGTTTTATTGCGTGAATTTCAGTTGAAGTTTTATTACTAAATTTGAAGGTGTTATAAAATCGCCAATGCGAACAGGTAGCATGTACATGAGTCATCCCATATACGTTAGCATTAAGCTAACACATGCTTTCAAGCCTGTCCATCCACTCAAAACCTACTTTTGTCGCGTGCATCTTAGTGAACGTTTCATTACTAAATTCGAAGGTGTTGTTGAAAAATCGCCAATGCTAACGGGTAGCATGTATATGGGTTATCCCATTTAGGTTAGCATCGAGCTAACGCATTGTGAAAAAAGCTTGTCCGATCAGAGAGAGACGACAGAGGAGCATTATTTAGCATTTATTTACACACAAACTGCTACTGGTCGACTCGCCAACTCTAAACAACATCGTAAAATAATATTTGTATAATAATAATAATAAATATGATAATGATAATAATAATAATAATAATAATAATAATGATTCCATGTCGTCTTTGGCTGCTCAGAGTTCGCTGACTCGCTCGCTCAGCGTCTCAAGCTCCTCCTTCCGCTCCCCGTAAAGCTCCGCCCCCCGGCCGTCGCAGAGGTAGGCGGCGCCGCCGCCGAGCTGAGCGTGACGATGCCAGCGCAGGTCGTCGCTCTCGTGCGTCACGTAGCGCTCGTCCACGCGGCCCTCCAGGCTGCGCAGGTCCAACCACATCTGGTAGTCCTGAGGGGGGGTGGGGCAGAATATGACGTCTGGGGGTTCGGGGGTGGGGGGTCTGGTGACGTCCCACCTGGGTCTTACCTGCAGCCAGGGGTGGCTGAGCGTCTTGTCCACGCTGTAGCGCTTCCTCATCTTGACCTGCAGCAGGTTGTTGATCAGGTCCATGGCTGCACACAGGAAGAAGCTGTCAGGGGGAGGGGGGGCGGGTTGGGCTGGAGGGCCCCCCCCCCTTCAGGACCCCCCGCTGTGAGGGGCCAGCAGAGGCTAATGAGCAAAGCTAACATGATGTTAACATTTCTTCAGGGGTCAGCGGGCTGAGCGGCTCTTAGAGCGCAGGGGCCCCCGGTGCCCGGGGCGGACTCCGTCGCTTGGCATTATGCACATGAATGCACCCCCGCTTCAATGGGCCCGGAACCCACCTCCTTTGACCGTGCCCACATTTTTGTCCTTTAGGGACACTAGTGGCAAATGAGCGGGCCATCGCCCGTCCAAAATTCCTGGACGAGACCCTACCTCCTAGATGCACCCCCGCTTCAATTTGACCGTGCCCACATTTTTGTCCTTTAGGGACACTAGTGGCAAATACGCGGGCCGTCGCCCGTCCAAGTTTCCTGGACGAGATCGGACCTCCTAGATGCACCCCCGCTTCAATTTGACCGTGCCCACATTTTTGTCCCTTAGGGACACTAGTGGCAAATACGCGGGCTGTCGCCCGTCCAAGTTTCCTGGACGAGACCCTACCTCCTAGATGCACCCCCACTTCAAGTTGACCATGCCCACATTTTTGTCCTTTAGGGACACTAGTGGCAAATGAGCGGGCCGTCGCCCGTCCAAGTTTCCTGGAAGAGACAGCCCCTCCTGGATGCACCCCCGCTTCAATTGGACCGTGCCCACATTTTTGTCCTTTAGGGACACTGGTGGCAAATGAGTGGGCCGTCGCCCGTCCAAAATTCCTGGACGAACCCTAACTCCTAGATGCACCCCCGCTTCAATTTGACCGTGCCCACATTTTTGTCCTTTAGGGACACTAGTGGCAAATGAGCAGGCCGTCGCCCGTCCAAAATTCCTGAACGAGACCCTACCTCCTAGATGTACCCCCACTTCAATTGGACTGTGCCTAAATTTTTGTCCTTTAGGGACGCTAGTGGTAAATGAGCGGGCCGTCGCCCGTCCAAAATTCCTGGATGAACCCTACCTCCTAGATGTACCCCCGCTTCAATTGGACCGTGCCCACATTTTTGTCCTTTAGGGACACTAGTGGAAAATGATGGCCGTCGCCCATCCAAGTTTCCTGGACGAGACCCTTCCTCCTAGATGCACCCCCGCTTCAATTGGACTGTGCCCACATCTTTGTTCTTTAGGGACATTACTGGCGAATGAGCGGGCTGTCGCCCGTCCAAGTGTCCTGGACGAGACCGCACCTCCTAGATGAACCCCCGCTTCAATGGGCCCAGAGCCCGCTTCCTTTGACCGTGCCCACATTTTTTTCCTTTAGGGACACTAGTAGCAAATGAGCGGGCCGTCGCCCATCCAAGTGTCCTGGACAGGACCGCACCTCCTGGATGCACTCCCGCTTCAATGGGCCCAGAACCCGCCTCCTTTGACTGCGCCCACATTTTTGTCCTTTAGGGACACTGGTGGCAAATGAGCGGGCCGTCGCCGGTCCAAAATTCCTGGACGAACCCTACCTCCTAGATGCACCCCCGCTTCAATTGGACCGTGCCCACATTTTTGTCCTTTAGGGACACTAGTGGCAAATGAGCGGGCCGTCGCCCGTCCAAGTTTCCTGGAAGAGACAGCCCCTCCTGGATGCACCCCCGCTTCAATTGGACCGTGCCCACATTTTTGTCCTTTAGGGACACTAGTGGCAAATGAGCGGGCCGTCGCCCGTCCAAAATACCTGGACGAGACCCTACCTCCTAGATGCACCCCCACTTCAAGTTGACCATGCCCACATTTTTGTCCTTTAGGGACACTAGTGGCAAATGAGCGGGCCGTCGCCCGTCCAAGATTCCTGGACGAGACCGGACCTCCTAGATGCACCCTCGCTTCAATTGGACTGTGCCTACATTTTTGTCCTTTAGGGACACTAGTGGCAAATGAGCAGGCCGTCGCACGTCCAAAATTCCTGGACGAGACCGGACCTCCTAGATGCACCCCCGCTTCAATTGGACTGTGCCTACATTTTTGTCCTTTAGGGACACTAGTGGCAAATGAGCGGGCCGTCGCCCATCCAAAATTCCTGGACGAGACCCTACCTCCTAGATGTACCCCCACTTCAATTGGACTGTGCCTAAATATTTGTCCTTTAAGGGACACTTGTGGCAAATGAGCGGGCCGTCCATAATTCCTGGACAAACCCTACCTCCTAGATGCACCCCCGCTTCAATTTGGACCGTGCCCACATTTTTGTCCTTTAGGGACACTAGTGGCATATGAGCTGGCTGTCGCCCGTCCAAGTGTCCTCGACCAGACCGCACCTTTTGGATGTACCCCCGCTTCAATTTGACTGTACCCGGATTTTTGTCCTTTAGGGACACTTGTGGCAAATAAGCAGGCTGTCGCCCGTCCAAAATTCCTGGACGAACCCTACCTCCTACATGCACCCCCACTTCAATTGGACCATGAAAACATTTTTGTCCTTTAGGGACAACTAGTGGCAAATGAGCGGGCCGTCGCCCATCCAAAATTCCTGGACGAGACCCTACCTCCTAGATGTACCCCCACTTCAATTGGACTGTGCCTAAATTTTTGTCCTTTAGGGACACTAGTGGCAAATGAGCGGGCCGTCCATAATTCCTGGACAAACCCTACCTCCTAGATGCACCCCCACTTCAATTGGACCGTGCCCACATTTTTGTCCTTTAGGGACACTAGTGGCAAATGAGCTGGCTGTCGCCCATCCAAGTGCCCTCGACCAGACCGCACCTTTTGGATGTACCCCCGCTTCAATTTGACTTTACCCAGATTTTTGTCCTTTAGGGACACTTGTGGCAAATAAGCAGGCTGTTGCCCGTCCAAAATTCCTGGACGGGACCCTACCTCCTAGATGCACCCCCGCTTCAATTTGACCGTACCCACATTTTTGTCCTTTAGGGACACTAGTGGCAAATGAGCGGACCGTCGCCCGTCCAAGTTTCCTGGACGAGACCGCCCCTCCTGGCCGCGCCGAGTCGTGCCCGCCATGAGTCGTGCCCGCCATGAGTCGCCACTCACGCACAGGAAGGAAGTAGCCGCTTGGCTCGGAAGCTAACGGCGGCATGTGAACGTGGCTCGTTAAAGTCAGCGGGGGAGCAAAGTGCAACCTCCCAAGGAGCTGACATTTGTCACTTTGATTGGACAACATGCCACCTGGACTCCAAATGTCACACACTCGACAGGAAGTCCAATCAAGCTAGCTGCTGGTTAGCATCCTGCCCTCGGCTTCTTGAGCGGCGGGCAAACAACCGAGGAGCTCTGCCCCTCGGCGCTAAAAGTTCAGCTGTGTAGGACTTGGACTAGGACACTATGGATGGCTCCATTTAGGACACCATGTAGAATACTATGCAGGACACTAGGTACAGAAATATATAGGACACTCATCAACGCACCTTCCTGGGAGACCTTCTTCCAGGGGTGTGGCGGGTACATGAAGGCGGCGTTCTGGATCTGGTCGTTGATGTCCTCGTCTTCGTTAAAGGGGAAGGTCCCGCTGAGGCTGCGACATACGGCCGTCCGTCACCATCACAGAGTGTCCCTCACCTGACGTAGACGATGACGCCCACCGACCACACCATCACATGGTGTCCCTCACCTGACGTAGACGATGACGCCCACCGACCACATGACCACACCATCGCAGGGTGTCACTCACCTGACGTAGACGATGACGCCCACCGGCCGCATGACCACACCATCGCATGGTGTCACTCACCTGACGTAGACGATGACGCCCACCGACCACATGACCACACCATCACCGGGTGTCACTCACCTGACGTAGACGATGACGCCCACCGACCACATGACCACACCATCGCAGGGTGTCACTCACCTGACGTAGACGATGACGCCCACTGACCACATGACCACACCATCACATGGTGTCCCTCACCTGACGTAGACTATGACGCCCACCGACCACATGACCACACCATCGCAGGGTGTCACTCACCTGACGTAGACGATGACGCCCACCGACCACATGACCGCACCATCGCATGGTGTCCCTCACCTGACGTAGACAATGACGCCCACCGACCACATGACCGCACCATCGCATGGTGTCACTCACCTGACGTAGACGATGACGCCCACCGAGCACATGACCACACCATCGCATGGTGTCCCTCACCTGACGTAGACGATGACGCCCACCGACCACATGACCACACCATCACATGGTGTCCCTCACCTGACGTAGACTATGACGCCCACCGACCACATGACCACACCATCGCAGGGTGTCACTCACCTGACGTAGACGATGACGCCCACCGACCACATGACCGCACCATCGCATGGTGTCCCTCACCTGACGTAGACGATGACGCCCACCGACCACATGACCGCACCATCGCATGGTGTCACTCACCTGACGTAGACGATGACGCCCACCGACCACATGACCACACCATCGCAGGGTGTCCCTCACCTGACGTAGACGATGACGCCCACCGACCACATGACCGCACCATCGCATGGTGTCACTCACCTGACGTAGACGATGACGCCCACCGACCACATGACCACACCATCACAGGGTGTCACTCACCTGACGTAGACGATGACGCCCACCGAACACATGACCACACCATCTCAGGGTGTCCCTCACCTGATGTAGACGATGACGCCCACCGTCCACATGACCACACCACCGCAGGGTGTCCCTCACCTGACGTAGACGATGACGCCCACCGGCCGCATGACCACACCATCACAGGGTGTCACTCACCTGACGTAGACGATGACGCCCACCGACCACATGATCACACCATCACATGGTGTCCCTCACCTGACGTAGACGATGACGCCCACCGACCACATGACCACACCATCGCAGGGTGTCACTCACCTGACGTAGACGATGACGCCCACCGACCACATGACCACACCGTCGCATGGTGTCACTCACCTGACGTAGACGATGACGCCCACCGACCACATGACCACACCATCGCAGGGTGTCCCTCACCTGACGTAGACGATGACGCCCACCGACCACATGACCACACCATCGCATGGTGTCCCTCACCTGACGTAGATGATGACGCCCACCGGCCGCATGATCACACCATCGCAGGGTGTCCCTCACCTGACGTAGACGATGACGCCCACCGACCACATGACCGCACCATCGCATGGTGTCACTCACCTGACGTAGACGATGACGCCCACCGACCACATGTCCAGCGAGCGGTTGTAGCCTTTGTTCCTGAGGACCTCGGGCGCCAGGTAAGCCGGCGTGCCGACCACCGAGCGGCGGAAGGACTTCTCGCCGATGATGCGAGCGAATCCGAAGTCGCAGAGCTTCACCTTCAAAAGCCAACAAGAAGATCATGTTCCCCGGCGGCCATGTTGGGTGGTGCCCCCTCACCTGTGGGAGTGGGTCCGCAGACGCCAGCAAGACATTTTCGGGTTTGAGGTCGCAGTGGACGATGTTCTTGAAGTGGAGGTGACGCAGAGCCACCAGGATCTGATCAGCACACACACACGTGTCATACCCCGGTCCGCTAGCTTCTGGTCTGACCGGGCGTGGTTTAGTTCGGGTCACCTGAGTCACCAAGAACTTGGTGATGCGCTCGGGGAGTCGGCCTTTCTCGCTGGACAGGATCATCTCCAGCATGTCTCCGTGGAGCTTCTCCATGACCACGAAGACCCGCTCGGGCGTCTCAAACATACATTCCAGGTTGACCACGCCCGGGTGGTGCAGGTTCTGGAACCACAGGAAGTCAGGATCCTACCTGAGGACTTTGAAGAGTCCTTCATGTTTGTTTGGGGCATCCTTTATTTAGCCAGCAAAGTCCTCTGGTCCGGGTCTACACTCACTTAATCTGGTTTGACATAGGACCCCATGTAGGACCTTATGTAGGACGGCAAGTACGACACTATGTAGGACCCTATATAGGACCCCGTGTAGAGACCCATGTAGGAAAGCAAGTACGACACTATGTAGGACCCTATATAGGACCCCATGTAGGACCCTATGTAGGACGGCAAGTATGATACTATGTAGGACTCCATGTAGGACCCCATGTAGGACCCTATGTAGAACGGCAAGTATGATACTATGTAGGACCCCAAGTAGGACCCCATGTAGGACGGCAAGTATGACACTATGTAGGACCCCGTGTAGGACCCTATGTAGGACCCCATGTACGACCCTATGAAGGACCCTATGTAGAACCCCATGTAGGACGGAAAGTATGACACTATGTAGGTCCCCATGTAGGACCCCATAAAGGACCCTATGCAGGACTCCATGTTGGTCGGCAAGTACGACACTATGTAGGACCCTGTATAGTACCCTATGTAGGAGCCCATGTAGGACCCTATGTAGGACGGCAAATATGATACTATGTAGGACCCCAAGTAGGACCCCATGTAGGACGGCAAGTATGACACTAAGTAGGACCCCATGTAGGAACCCGTGTAGGACCCTATGTAGGACACTATGTAGGACCCCATGTACGACCCTATGAAGGACCCTATGTCGGTCGGCAAGTATGACACTATGTAGGACCCAATGTAGGACCTTGTATAGTACCCTATGTAGGACACTATGTAGGACCCAATGTAGGGACCCATGTAGGAAAGCAAGTACGACACTATGTATGACCCCACGTAGGACCCCACGTAGGACCCCATGTAGGACCCTATATAGGACCCTATGTAGGACCCCATGTAGGACGGCAAGTATGACACTATTTAGGACCCCATATAGGACCCTGTGTAGTACCGTATGTAGGACCCTATGCAGGACACTATGTAGGACCCTATGTAGGACATTATGTAAGACCTTGTGTAGGACAGCAAGTACGACACTATGTAGGACCCCATATAGGACCCCACTTAGGACATTATGTAGGACACTCCGTAGGACACTTAAGCACGACCCTTCCTACAACAATAAAAAGGCACTTTTTAGGATGCCATGCCAGACCCTATATAGGACCCCATGTAGGACGGCAAGTACGACACTATGTAGGACCCCATGTAGGACACTATGTAGGACACTATGTAGGACAATAAAAACGACACTTAAGTATACAAGACTATAAAGGAACTCTCTGTGACGCTATGTAGGACGGCAAGTACAACCCCATGTAGGACCCAATGTAGTACACAATGCAAGATGGCAAGTACAACCCCATGTAGGACCCAATGTAGTACACAATGCAAGACGGCAAGTACAACCCCATGTAGGACCCAATGTAGGACACTATGTAGGACGGCGAGTACAACCCCATTTATGACACTATACATGACACTATGTAGGACCCCATGGAGGACCCAATGTAGGACACTATGTAGGACGGCAAGTACAACCCCAAGTAGGGCCCCATGTATGACACTATGTAGGACACTATATAGGACCCCATGTAGGACCCAATGTAGGACACTATGTAGGACGGCGAGTACAACCCCACGTAGGACCCCCTGTATGACACTGTAGGACAAAATGTAGGAAACTATGTAGGATGGCGAGTACAACCCCACGTAGGACCCCATGTATGACACTGTATGACACTATGTAGACAACTATGTAGGAAACTATGTAGGATGGCGAGTACAACCCCACGTAGGACCCCATGTATGACACTGTATGACACTATGTAGGAAACTATGTAGGACGGCGAGTACAACCCCACGTAGGACCCCATGTAGGACCCCATGTAGGACGGCAAGTACAACCCCAGGTAGGACCCCATGTATGGCACTATGTAGGACACTATGTAGGACACTTAAGCACCACCACACGTACCACATTAAAAAGGAAGTACCTAGGACGCTATGTAGGACCCTATGTAGAACACAATGTATGACCTTTCGGACTCTTGTGTAGGAACTTAGGTAGGACTCTTTTGCATGACACTCTCTAGGACACTATGTAGGATTCTTATGTAGGACATTATGTAGGACATTATGTAGGAATCTTATGTATGACACTCTCTAGGACACTATGTACAAATCTTATGTAGGACACTGCCTAGGACATTGTAGGAATGTTATGTAAGACACTATGTAGGACACTGTGTAGGCCATAAGGATAGGACATTATGTAGGCTACTATGTAAGGCACTATGTAGGACACAATGGTAGGACACTATGTAGGACCCCATGGAGGACACTATGTAGGCCATTAGGATAGGACATTATGTAGGCTACTATGTAAGGCACTATGTAGGACACTATGTAGGACCCCATGGAGGACACTATGTAGGCCATTAGGATAGGACATTATGTAGGCTACTATGTAAGGCACTATGTAGGACACTATGTAGGACTCCATGTACGACACTATGTAGGACACTATGTAGGACTCCATGTAGTAAAACTATGTAGGACACTACCTAGGACTCCATGTAGGACACTATGTAGGAGTACACTATGTAGGATACTATGTAGGACACTATGTAAGGCACAGCGTAGGGCACTATGTAGGACACTAGGGTAGGACACTATGTAGGACTCAATGAAGGTCACTAAGTTGGACACTATGTAGGACTCCATGTAGGACACAAAGTAAGATTCCATGTAGGACACGATGTAGGACTCCTTGTAGGACACAATGTAGGACACTAGGGTAAGACACCATGTAAGACACTATGTTGGACACTATGGTTTGGACTCCATGTAGGAAACTATGTAGGAAACTATGTAGGACACTATGGTTAGGACTTCATGTCGGACACTATGTAGGACACTATGTAGGACTCCATGTAGGACACTATGTAGGACAATATGTAGGACACTAGGGTAGGACACTATGTGGGTCTCCATGTAGGACAATATGAAGGACACTATGTAGGACACTAGGGTAGGACTCCATATAGGACACTATGTTGGACAATGTGTAGGACGCTAAGGTAGGACACTATGTAGGACAATGTGTAGGACACTAAGGTAGGTCACTAAGTAGGACACTATGTAGGACTCCATTTAGGACACAAAGTAAGATTCCATGTAGGACACGGTGTAGGACTCCTTGTAGGACACAATGTAGGACACTAGGGTAAGACACCATGTAAGACACTATGTACGGCACTATGTAGGACACTATGGTTTGGACTCCATGTAGGAAACTATGTAGGAAACTATGTAGGACACTATGGTTAGGACTTCATGTCGGACACTATGTAGGACACTATGTAGGACTCCATATAGGACACTATGTAGGACAATGTGTAGGACACTAAGGTAGGACACTATGTAGGACTCCATGTAGGACAATATGTAGGACACTATGTAGGACTCCATGTAGGACAATATGAAGGACACTATGTAGGACACTAGGGTAGGACTCTATATAGGACACTATGTAGGACATTATGTAGGACAATGTGTAGGACACTAAGGTAGGACACTATGTAGGACTCCATGTAGGACAATATGTAGGACACTATGTAGGACACTAGGGTAGGACTCCATGTAGGACAATATGTAGGACACTATGTAGGACACTAGGGTAGGACTCCATATAGGACACTATGTAGGACATTATGTAGGACAATGTGTAGGACACTAAGGTGGGACTCCATGTAGGACAATATGTAGGACACTATGTAGGACTCCATGTAGGACAATATGTAGGACATTAGGGTAGGACTCCATATAGGACACTATGTAGGACATTATGTAGTACACTAAGGTAGGACACTATGTAGGACACTATATAGGACTCCATGTGGGACAATATGTAGGACACTATATAGGACTCCATGGTAGGACACTATGTAGGGGTTGTGTTTAGTTATTTGTCCGTAAGCCCCGCCCACACAGGTGAGCAGGAGGGTGTACCTGCAAGATGGCCACCTCGTTACGCAGCTGACTCTCTTGTTTGGTGGGGAAGCGAAGTTTGTCTATGATCTTTATGGCCACGTCACGGCTCGACTTCCTGTGCTTCCCTGCACACACACACACACACACACACACACACACACACACACACACACACACACACACACAGGTAATACAATATAGTGAAAAGATGATGAATTATTAGTTTTACCTCCGTAGACAATCCCAAACTGTCCTGATCCTAGGACCTCGTCTGGGAAGATCTGATAGACCGAATTGATGTCCTGAAAGAAACACACAATAATATCATGTCATATAATATAATAGTATTTAATAAATTGTAATATAATCCCTGCTTGGGCTGCTGCCCCCGCGACCCGACCTCGGATTAGCGGAAGAAGATAGATGGATGGATAATATTATTAAATATATTATAATACAATGTAATATAAGATAGTACTATTTAATATGCAATAATATAATATAGTATATTATAATAAAATATAATACTAATAAATATATTATAATGTACAATAATATACTATCAAATATAAAATATTAAAGTACAACATAATATAATACGATTGAATATAATTTAATATTATATAACATAATAATATTAAATATAATATAATACAAAATAATATAATATACTATCAAATATAGTATATTAAATTATAATATGGTATACAATTAAATATAATATAATGTAATGTTATATGATATTATAGAATATAATATTATAGATTATTATAATATAATATTACAAATATTACAATATAATGTAAAATAATACTATTAAATATAATATATTCAATTATAATATAATATGAAACAATTAAATATAAAATAATATAATATAATATAATATAAAATAATATACTATAGTATATTAAATTGTAATATAATATAATCCAATTATAATAATTTTATACAACATAATATAATACTATTAAATACAAAATAATATTATAAAATAGAACAATATTATTTCAAATGGTAACATATATTAATTTAAAATAAAATGTAATATTTTGTAATGTAATATATAATATAATACGATTCCAGCGACCCCCTATTAAATATAATGTAATGTAATATGATGTAATATTATAAAATATAATAATCTAATTTAATATGGTATAATATATTAATTAAAAAAAGAATGTATTGTCATTTATTATATAATACAATACGATTAAATACAATTTTATATAATACTATTAAATATAATATAATATATTGCAATACAGTGTGCTATTATAAATATAATGCCATCATTTAATATGGTATAATATATTTATTTAGAATATAATATATTTTAATGTATTGTATAACATAATACGATTAAATATGATATAATGTAATATATTAAAATATTATAAAATATAATAATATAGTTTAATATGGTATAATATATTAATTTACAATGAAAAATAATGTATTGTAATGTATTTTATATTAAATATGATATTATATAATACTATTAAATTTAATATAATGTAATATAATATAGTATTATAAAATATAATAATATAATTTAATATGGTATAACATTACTTTAAAATAAAATATACTATAATGTATTACATGATATAATACGATTAAATATACTACAATATAATATGAAGAAAAGTAATGTAATATAATAAAATATATTATAACTTAATAAAAAAGCAATATAACCAATATAATGTAATGTAACAGAATATAATCTAATGTATTTTACAATATAATATAATTCAATGTAATGTCATGTGATTTATTGTATCAAAAATATGTATTATAGTATAATATAACACAATAAAATACAATGTAATACAACATAATATAATGTAATGTGTCGCCACGTCTGTAAGTGCGAGTTGAAACTCTGCCATGCGAAGCCACGGGCATTTATCAACAACACCCAGATGGACTTATGCACCGTGGAAATGTGGTGTGTAGTACAACAATGTAATATAATGTGATATATCTTAATGTGTGTGTGTGTGTGTGTGTGTGTGTGTGTGTGTGTGTGTGTGTGTGTGTGTGTGTGTGTGTGTGTGTGTGTGAGTGACAGGCTAACATAGGAGGAGAGAAGCACAATATTAGTATGATTATTATTAGTGTTATTATTATAGCCTGCGCCGCATAATTAGCCGCCGTCGCCATGGCAACGCTCGGGCTGAGTGAGTAATCCCAATAATAGAGCAGGTGCTCACCTTGGAGACAACCTCCTCACTTGTGTGTGTGTGTGTGTGTGTGTGTGTGTGTGTGTGTGTGTGTGTGTACTCACCACGTTCTCCTGGATGTGTCGGTTGGATACGGAGAAGCTGAGGGAGATGTCCTCTGAGGAGACAAAGGACATGATATCACAGCAGATCATAGCACACCTGGCCCACTATCACATGCTGGGATGATATCACAGCAGATCATAGCACACCTGGCCCACTATCACATGCTGGGATGATATCACAGCAGATCATAGCACACCTGGCCCACTATCACAAGCTGGGATGATATCACAGCAGATCATAGCACACCTGGCCCACTATCACATGCTGGGATGATATCACAGCAGATCATAGAACACCTGGCCCACTATCACATGCTGGGATGATATCACAGCAGATCATAGCACACCTGGCCCACTATCACATGCTGGGATGATATCACAGCAGATCATAGCACACCTGGTCCACTATCACATGCTGGGATGATATCACAGAAGATCATAGAACACCTGGCCCACTATCACATGCTGGGATGATATCACAGCAGATCATAGCACACCTGGCCCACTATCACAAGCTGGGATGATATCACAGCAGATCATAGCACACCTGGTCCACTATCACATGCTGGGATGATATCACAGCAGATCATAGCACACCTGGCCCACTATCACATGCTGGGATGATATCACAGCAGATCATAGCACACCTGGCCCACTATCACATGCTGGGATGATATCACAGCAGATCATAGCACACCTGGCCCACTATCACATGCTGGGATGATATCACAGCAGATCATAGCACACCTGGCCCACTATCACATGGTGGGATGATATCACAGCAGATCGTAGCACACCTGGCCCACTATCACATGGTGGGATGATATCACAGCAGATCGTAGCACACCTGGTCCACTATCACATGGTGGGATGATATCACGGCAGATCATAGCACACCTGGCCCACTATCACATGCTGGGATGATATCACAGCAGATCGTAGCACACCTGGTCCACTATCACATGCTGGGATGATATCACAGCAGATCATAGCACACCTGGTCCACTATCACATGCTGGGATGATATCACAGCAGATCATAGCACACCTGGCCCACTATCACATGCTGGGATGATATCACAGCAAATCATAGCACACCTGGCCCACTATCACATGCTGGGATGATATCACAGCAGATCATAGCACACCTGGCCCACTATCACATGCTGGGATGATATCACAGCAGATCATAGCACACCTGGTCCACTATCACATGCTGGGATGATATCACAGCAGATCTTAGCACACCTGGCCCACTATCACATGCTGGGATGATATCACAGCAGATCAGAGCACACCTGGTCCACTATCACATGCTGGGATGATATCACAGCAGATCATAGCACACCTGGCCCACTATCACATGGTGGGATGATATCACAGCAGATCATAGCACACCTGGCCCACTATCACATGGTGGGATGATATCACAGCAGACCATAGCACACCTGGCCCACTATCACATGCTGGGATGATATCACAGCAGATCATAGCACACCTGGCCCACTATCACATGCTGGGATGATATCACAGCAGATCGTAGCACACCTGGCCCACTATCACATGCTGGGATGATATCACAGCAGATCGTAGCACACCTGGCCCACTATCACATGGTGGGATGATATCACAGCAGATCATAGCACACCTGGCCCACTATCACATGCTGGGATGATATCACAGCAGATCATAGCACACCTGGCCCACTATCACATGCTGGGATGATATCACAGCAGATCGTAGCACACCTGGCCCACTATCACATGCTGGGATGATATCACAGCAGATCGTAGCACACCTGGCCCACTATCACATGGTGGGATGATATCACAGCAGATCATAGCACACCTGGTCCACTATCACATGGTGGGATGATATCACAGCAGATCATAGCACACCTGGTCCACTATCACATGGTGGGATGATATCACAGCAGATCATAGCACACCTGGCCCACTATCACATGGTGGGATGATATCACAGCAGATCATAGCACACCTGGCCCACTATCACATGGTGGGATGATATCACAGCAGATCATAGCACACCTGGTCCACTATCACATGCTGGGATGATATCACAGCAGATCATAGCACACCTGGTCCACTATCACATGCTGGGATGATATCACAGCAGATCATAGCACACCTGGTCCACTAACTATCACATGCTGGGATGATATCACAGCAGATCGTAGCACACCTGGCCCACTATCACATGGTGGGATGATATCACAGCAGATCATAGCACACCTGGCCCACTATCACATGCTGGGATGATATCACAGCAGATCATAGCACACCTGGCCCACTATCACATGCTGGGATGATATCACAGCAGATCATAGCACACCTGGCCCACTATCACATGGTGGGATGATATCACAGCAGATCATAGCACACCTGGTCCACTATCACATGCTGGGATGATATCACAGCAGATCATAACACACCTGGCCCACTATCACATGCTGGGATGATATCACAGCAGATCATAGCACACCTGGCCCACTATCACATGCTGGGATGATATCACAGCAGATCATAGCACACCTGGCCCACTATCACATGCTGGGATGATATCACAGCAGATCATAGCACACCTTGCCCACTATCACATGCTGGGATGATATCACAGCAGATCATAGCACACCTGGCCCACTATCACATGCTGGGATGATATCACAGCAGATCATAGCACACCTGGCCCACTATCACATGGTGGGATGATATCACAGCAGATCATAGCACACCTGGCCCACTATCACATGCTGGGATGATATCACAGCAGATCATAGCACACCTGGCCCACTATCACATGCTGGGATGATATCACAGCAGATCATAGCACACCTGGCCCACTATCACATGCTGGGATGATATCACAGCAGATCATAGCACACCTGGCCCACTATCACATGCTGGGATGATATCACAGCAGATCGTAGCACACCTGGCCCACTATCACATGGTGGGATGATATCACAGCAGATCATAGCACACCTGGCCCACTATCACATGCTGGGATGATATCACAGCAGATCATAGCACACCTGGCCCACTATCACATGCTGGGATGATATCACAGCAGATCATAGCACACCTGGCCCACTATCACATGCTGGGATGATATCACAGCAGATCGTAGCACACCTGGCCCACTATCACATGGTGGGATGATATCACAGCAGATCATAGCACACCTGGCCCACTATCACATGCTGGGATGATATCACAGCAGATCATAGCACACCTGGCCCACTATCACATGCTGGGATGATATCACAGCAGATCATAGCACACCTGGTCCACTATCACATGCTGGGATGATATCACAGCAGATCGTAGCACACCTGGTCCACTATCACATGCTGGGATGATATCACAGCAGATCGTAGCACACCTGGCCCACTATCACATGCTGGGATGATATCACAGCAGATCATAGCACACCTGGTCCACTATCACATGCTGGGATGATATCACAGCAGATCATAGCACACCTGGCCCACTATCACATGCTGGGATGATATCACAGCAGATCATAGCACACCTGGCCCACTATCACATGCTGGGATGATATCACAGCAGATCATAGCACACCTGGCCCACTATCACATGCTGGGATGATATCACAGCAGATCGTAGCACACCTGGCCCACTATCACATGGTGGGATGATATCACAGCAGATCATAGCACACCTGGCCCACTATCACATGCTGGGATGATATCACAGCAGATCATAGCACACCTGGCCCACTATCACATGCTGGGATGATATCACAGCAGATCATAGCACACCTGGTCCACTATCACATGCTGGGATGATATCACAGCAGATCGTAGCACACCTGGTCCACTATCACATGCTGGGATGATATCACAGCAGATCGTAGCACACCTGGCCCACTATCACATGCTGGGATGATATCACAGCAGATCATAGCACACCTGGTCCACTATCACATGCTGGGATGATATCACAGCAGATCATAGCACACCTGGCCCACTATCACATGGTGGGATGATATCACAGCAGATCATAGCACACCTGGTCCACTATCACATGCTGGGATGATATCACAGCAGATCATAGCACACCTGGCCCACTATCACATGCTGGGATGATATCACAGCAGATCATAGCACACCTGGCCCACTATCACATGCTGGGATGATATCACAGCAGATCATAGCACACCTGGTCCACTATCACATGGTGGGATGATATCACAGCAGATCATAGCACACCTGGTCCACTATCACATGCTGGGATGATATCACAGCAGATCATAGCACACCTGGCCCACTATCACATGCTGGGATGATATCACAGCAGATCATAGCACACCTGGCCCACTATCACATGCTGGGATGATATCACAGCAGATCATAGCACACCTGGTCCACTATCACATGCTGGGATGATATCACAGCAGGTCATAGCACACCTGGCCCACTATCACATGGTGGGATGATATCACAGCAGATCATAGCACACCTGGCCCACTATCACATGCTGGGATGATATCACAGCAGATCATAGCACACCTGGCCCACTATCACATGCTGGGATGATATCACAGCAGATCATAGCACACCTGGTCCACTATCACATGCTGGGATGATATCACAGCAGATCGTAGCACACCTGGTCCACTATCACATGCTGGGATGATATCACAGCAGATCATAGCACACCTGGCCCACTATCACATGCTGGGATGATATCACAGCAGATCATAGCACACCTGGTCCACTATCACATGGTGGGATGATATCACAGCAGATCATAGCACACCTGGTCCACTATCACATGCTGGGATGATATCACAGCAGATCATAGCACACCTGGCCCACTATCACATGCTGGGATGATATCACAGCAGATCATAGCACACCTGGCCCACTATCACATGCTGGGATGATATCACAGCAGATCGTAGCACACCTGGCCCACTATCACATGCTGGGATGATATCACAGCAGATCGTAGCACACCTGGCCCACTATCACATGCTGGGATGATATCACAGCAGATCGTAGCACACCTGGCCCACTATCACATGCTGGGATGATATCACAGCAGATCGTAGCACACCTGGCCCACTATCACATGGTGGGATGATATCACAGCAGATCATAGCACACCTGGTCCACTATCACATGCTGGGATGATATCACAGCAGATCATAGCACACCTGGTCCACTATCACATGCTGGGATGATATCACAGCAGATCATAGCACACCTGGCCCACTATCACATGGTGGGATGATATCACAGCAGATCATAGCACACCTGGCCCACTATCACATGCTGGGATGATATCACAGCAGATCATAGCACACCTGGTCCACTATCACATGCTGGGATGATATCACAGCAGATCATAGCACACCTGGCCCACTATCACATGGTGGGATGATATCACAGCAGATCATAGCACACCTGGCCCACTATCACATGGTGGGATGATATCACAGCAGATCATAGCACACCTGGCCCACTATCACATGCTGGGATGATATCACAGCAGATCATAGCACACCTGGCCCACTATCACATGCTGGGATGATATCACAGCAGATCATAGCACACCTGGCCCACTATCACATGCTGGGATGATATCACAGCAGATCATAGCACACCTGGCCCACTATCACATGGTGGGATGATATCACAGCAGATCATAGCACACCTGGCCCACTATCACATGGTGGGATGATATCACAGCAGATCGTAGCACACCTGGCCCACTATCACATGCTGGGATGATATCACAGCAGATCGTAGCACACCTGGTCCACTATCACATGGTGGGATGATATCATAGCACACCTGGTCCACTATCACATGCTGGGATGATATCACAGCAGATCATAGCACACCTGGCCCACTATCACATGCTGGGATGATATCACAGCAGATCATAGCACACCTGGTCCACTATCACATGCTGGGATGATATCACAGCAGATCATAGCACACCTGGCCCACTATCACATGCTGGGATGATATCACAGCAGATCATAGCACACCTGGCCCACTATCACATGCTGGGATGATATCACAGCAGATCGTAGCACACCTGGCCCACTATCACATGCTGGGACGATATCACAGCAGATCATAGCACACCTGGTCCACTATCACATGCTGGGATGATATCACAGCAGATCATAGCACACCTGGCCCACTATCACATGCTGGGATGATATCACAGCAGATCATAGCACACCTGGCCCACTATCACATGGTGGGATGATATCACAGCAGATCATAGCACACCTGGTCCACTATCACATGCTGGGATGATATCACAGCAGATCGTAGCACACCTGGCCCACTATCACATGCTGGGATGATATCACAGCAGATCGTAGCACACCTGGTCCACTATCACATGCTGGGATGATATCACAGCAGATCATAGCACACCTGGTCCACTATCACATGCTGGGATGATATCACAGCAGATCGTAGCACACCTGGCCCACTATCACATGCTGGGATGATATCACAGCAGATGGTCCACTATCACATGGTGGGATGATATCACAGCAGATCATAGCACACCTGGCCCACTATCACATGCTGGGATGATATCACAGCAGATCGTAGCACACCTGGCCCACTATCATTATGCTGGGATGATATCACAGCAGATCATAGCACACCTGGTCAACTATCACATGCTGGGATGATATCACAGCAGATCATAGCACACCTGGCCCACTATCACATGGTGGGATGATATCACAGCAGATCATAGCACACCTGGCCCACTATCACATGCTGGGATGATATCACAGCAGATCGTAGCACACCTGGCCCACTATCACATGCTGGGATGATATCACAGCAGATCATAGCACACCTGGCCCACTATCACATGCTGGGATGATATCACAGCAGATCGTAGCACACCTGGCCCACTATCACATGCTGGGATGATATCACAGCAGATCATAGCACACCTGGCCCACTATCACATGGTGGGATGATATCACAGCAGATCGTAGCACACCTGGCCCACTATCACATGCTGGGATGATATCACAGCAGATCATAGCACACCTGGCCCACTATCACATGCTGGGATGATATCACAGCAGATCGTAGCACACCTGGCCCACTATCACATGCTGGGATGATATCACAGCAGATCATAGCACACCTGGCCCACTATCACATGCTGGGATGATATCACAGCAGATCATAGCACACCTGGCCCACTATCACATGGTGGGATGATATCACAGCAGATCATAGCACACCTGGCCCACTATCACATGCTGGGATGATATCACAGCAGATCATAGCACACCTGGTCCACTATCACATGCTGGGATGATATCACAGCAGATCATAGCACACCTGGCCCACTATCACATGGTGGGATGATATCACAGCAGATCATAGCACACCTGGCCCACTATCACATGGTGGGATGATATCACAGCAGATCATAGCACACCTGGCCCACTATCACATGCTGGGATGATATCACAGCAGATCATAGCACACCTGGCCCACTATCACATGCTGGGATGATATCACAGCAGATCATAGCACACCTGGCCCACTATCACATGCTGGGATGATATCACAGCAGATCATAGCACACCTGGCCCACTATCACATGGTGGGATGATATCACAGCAGATCATAGCACACCTGGCCCACTATCACATGGTGGGATGATATCACAGCAGATCGTAGCACACCTGGCCCACTATCACATGCTGGGATGATATCACAGCAGATCGTAGCACACCTGGTCCACTATCACATGGTGGGATGATATCATAGCACACCTGGTCCACTATCACATGCTGGGATGATATCACAGCAGATCATAGCACACCTGGCCCACTATCACATGCTGGGATCATATCACAGCAGATCATAGCACACCTGGTCCACTATCACATGCTGGGATGATATCACAGCAGATCATAGCACACCTGGCCCACTATCACATGCTGGGATGATATCACAGCAGATCATAGCACACCTGGCCCACTATCACATGCTGGGATGATATCACAGCAGATCGTAGCACACCTGGCCCACTATCACATGCTGGGACGATATCACAGCAGATCATAGCACACCTGGTCCACTATCACATGCTGGGATGATATCACAGCAGATCATAGCACACCTGGCCCACTATCACATGCTGGGATGATATCACAGCAGATCATAGCACACCTGGCCCACTATCACATGCTGGGATGATATCACAGCAGATCATAGCACACCTGGCCCACTATCACATGGTGGGATGATATCACAGCAGATCATAGCACACCTGGTCCACTATCACATGCTGGGATGATATCACAGCAGATCGTAGCACACCTGGCCCACTATCACATGCTGGGATGATATCACAGCAGATCGTAGCACACCTGGTCCACTATCACATGCTGGGATGATATCACAGCAGATCATAGCACACCTGGTCCACTATCACATGCTGGGATGATATCACAGCAGATCGTAGCACACCTGGCCCACTATCACATGCTGGGATGATATCACAGCAGATGGTCCACTATCACATGGTGGGATGATATCACAGCAGATCATAGCACACCTGGCCCACTATCACATGCTGGGATGATATCACAGCAGATCGTAGCACACCTGGCCCACTATCATTATGCTGGGATGATATCACAGCAGATCATAGCACACCTGGTCAACTATCACATGCTGGGATGATATCACAGCAGATCATAGCACACCTGGCCCACTATCACATGGTGGGATGATATCACAGCAGATCATAGCACACCTGGTCCACTATCACATGCTGGGATGATATCACAGCAGATCATAGCACACCTGGTCCACTATCACATGCTGGGATGATATCATAGCAGATCATAGCACACCTGGCCCACTATCACATGCTGGGATGATATCACAGCAGATCATAGCACACCTGGCCCACTATCACATGCTGGGATGATATCACAGCAGATCATAGCACACCTGGTCCACTATCACATGCTGGGATGATATCACAGCAGATCATAGCACACCTGGTCCACTATCACATGCTGGGATGATATCACAGCAGATCATAGCACACCTGGTCCACTATCACATGCTGGGATGATATCACAGCAGATCATAGCACACCTGGCCCACTATCACATGCTGGGATGATATCACAGCAGATCATAGCACACCTGGTCCACTATCACATGCTGGGATGATATCACAGCAGATCATAGCACACCTGGCCCACTATCACATGCTGGGATGATATCACAGCAGATCGTAGCACACCTGGCCCACTATCACATGCTGGGATGATATCACAGCAGATCATAGCACACCTGGCCCACTATCACATGGTGGGATGATATCACAGCAGATCGTAGCACACCTGGCCCACTATCACATGCTGGGATGATATCACAGCAGATCATAGCACACCTGGCCCACTATCACATGCTGGGATGATATCACAGCAGATCGTAGCACACCTGGCCCACTATCACATGCTGGGATGATATCACAGCAGATCATAGCACACCTGGCCCACTATCACATGCTGGGATGATATCACAGCAGATCGTAGCACACCTGGTCCACTATCACATGCTGGGATGATATCACAGCAGATCATAGCACACCTGGCCCACTATCACATGCTGGGATGATATCACAGCAGATCATAGCACACCTGGTCCACTATCACATGCTGGGATGATATCACAGCAGATCGTAGCACACCTGGCCCACTATCACATGCTGGGATGATATCACAGCAGATCATAGCACACCTGGCCCACTATCACATGCTGGGATGATATCACAGCAGATCATAGCACACCTGGCCCACTATCACATGGTGGGATGATATCACAGCAGATCGTAGCACACCTGGCCCACTATCACATGCTGGGATGATATCACAGCAGATCATAGCACACCTGGCCCACTATCACATGCTGGGATGATATCACAGCAGATCATAGCACACCTGGTCCACTATCACATGCTGGGATGATATCACAGCAGATCATAGCACACCTGGCCCACTATCACATGCTGGGATGATATCACAGCAGATCATAGCACACCTGGTCCACTATCACATGCTGGGATGATATCACAGCAGATCATAGCACACCTGGCCCAATATCACATGCTGGGATGATATCACAGCAGATCATAGCACACCTGGTCCACTATCACATGCTGGGATGATATCACAGCAGATCGTAGCACACCTGGCCCACTATCACATGCTGGGATGATATCACAGCAGATCATAGCACACCTGGCCCACTATCACATGCTGGGATGATATCACAGCAGATCATAGCACACCTGGCCCACTATCACATGCTGGGATGATATCACAGCAGATCGTAGCACACCTGGCCCACTATCACATGCTGGGATGATATCACAGCAGATCATAGCACACCTGGTCCACTATCACATGCTGGGATGATATCACAGCAGATCATAGCACACCTGGCCCACTATCACATGCTGGGATGATATCACAGCAGATCATAGCACACCTGGCCCACTATCACATGCTGGGATGATATCACAGCAGATCATAGCACACCTGGTCCACTATCACATGCTGGGATGATATCACAGCAGATCATAGCACACCTGGCCCACTATCACATGCTGGGATGATATCACAGCAGATCATAGCACACCTGGCCCACTATCACATGCTGGGATGATATCACAGCAGATCATAGCACACCTGGTCCACTATCACATGCTGGGATGATATCACAGCAGATCGTAGCACACCTGGCCCACTATCACATGCTGGGATGATATCACAGCAGATCATAGCACACCTGGCCCACTATCACATGGTGGGATGATATCACAGCAGATCATAGCACACCTGGCCCACTATCACATGCTGGGATGATATCACAGCAGATCGTAGCACACCTGGCCCACTATCACATGCTGGGATGATATCACAGCAGATCATAGCACACCTGGCCCACTATCACATGCTGGGATGATATCACAGCAGATCATAGCACACCTGGCCCACTATCACATGCTGGGATGATATCACAGCAGATCATAGCACACCTGGCCCACTATCACATGCTGGGATGATATCACAGCAGATCATAGCACACCTGGTCCACTATCACATGCTGGGATGATTATTCCTGCCTCACTATTTAAGCCTGCCTTCTCCCTCACTTCTGCTGGATCCTTTGTTTGGTCGTCCAGGTAACTTCCATGTTTTCTTCCGTGCTAAGTTCTACTTTAGCCTCTCGTGTGCTCGACATGTTTGGTTTTGTACTCTGAACTCTATGCTAGTTAGCTTTAGCATCCCCTGCATTAGCCACATGCTTTGCTTTAGCTCATTTCAACTGTTTTGTACTAGAATTATTTGTCATTAAATCATCTCACCTGCACCAGGTTGTGTGGAGTGTCCATGCTAGCACTGGAGGAACGATCCCGTAGTAAGATGCAACTCTATCGCGACAATTATTCTATGCTATGTTATGTTATGTTATGCTATGCTATGTTATGCTATGCTATGCTATGCTATGCTATGCTATGCTATGCTATGCTATGTTATGTTATGTTATGTTATGTTATGTTATGTTATGCTATGCTATGCTATGCTATGCTATGCTATGCTATGTTATGTTATGTTATGTTATGTTATGTTATGTTATGTTATGTTATGTTATGTTATGCTATGCTATGCTATGCTATGCTATGCTATGCTATGCTATGTTATGTTATGTTATGCTATGTTATGCTATGCTATGCTATGCTATGCTATGTTATGTTATGTTATGTTATGTTATGTTATGCTATGCTATGCTATGTTATGTTATGTTATGTTATGTTATGTTTTGCTATGCTATGCTATGCTATGCTATGCTATGTTATGTTATGTTATGCTATGCTATGCTATGCTATGCTATGTTATGCATTGTTGTGCTTTATGTTATGCTATATTATGTTATGTTATGTACAGCTATGTGATGCTGTGCTATGGAATGTTATGTTATGTTATGTTATGCTATGCTATGCTATGCTATGCTATGTTATGTTATGTTATGTTATGTTATGTTATGTTATGTTATGTTATGTTATGCTATGCTATGCTATGCTATGCTATGCTATGCTATGCTATGTTATGTTATGTTATGTTATGCTATGCTATGCTATGCTATGCTATGTTATGTTATGCTATGCTATGCTATGCTATGTTATGCATTGTTGTGCTTTATGTTATGCTATATTATGTTATGTTATGTACAGCTATGTGATGCTGTGCTATGTTATGTTATGTTATGTTATGTTATGTTATGTTATGTTATGCTATGTTATGTTATGTTATGTTATGTTATGCTATGTTATGTTATGTTATGTTATGTTATGTTATGCTATGCTATGCTATGCTATGCTATGCTATGCTATGTTATGTTATGTTATGTTATGTTATGTTATGTTATGCTATGCTATGCTATGCTATGTTATGTTATGCTATGCTATGCTATGCTATGCTATGTTATGCATTGTTGTGCTTTATGTTATGCTATATTATGTTATGTTATGTACAGCTATGTGATGCTGTGCTATGGAATGTTATGTTATGCTATGCTATGCTATGCTATGCTATGTTATGTTATGTTATGTTATGTTATGTTATGTTATGTTATGTTATGCTATGCTATGCTATGCTATGCTATGCTATGTTATGTTATGCTATGCTATGCTATGCTATGCTATGTTATGTTATGCTATGCTATGCTATGCTATGCTATGTTATGCATTGTTGTGCTTTATGTTATGCTATATTATGTTATGTTATGTACAGCTATGTGATGCTGTGCTATGGAATGTTATGTTATGTTATGCTATGCTATGCTATGCTATGCTATGCTATGCTATGCTATGTTATGCATTGTTGTGCTTTATGTTATGCTATATTATGTTATGTTATGTAAAGCTATGTGATGCTGTGCTATGGAATGTTATGTTATGTTATGCTATGCTATGTTATGTTATGTTATGTTATGTTATGTTATGCTAAGCTATGCAATGTTATTTTATGTTATGCTATGCAATGGTATCCTATTTATTGTTATGCTATGTTATGTTATGATGTGCTATGCTATGCTATGTTATGTAATGTAATGCTATGTTATGCTATTTTATGTAATGCTATGCTATGTTATGTTATGCTAAGCTTTGCAATGTTATTTTATGTTATGCTATGTTATGCTATGCTAGGCTATGTTATGCTATGTAATGCTGTGCTATGTTATGTTATGTAATGCTATGCTATGTTATGCTATGCTATGCTATGTTATGTTATGCTATGCTATGCTATGCTATGCTATGTTATGTTATGTTATGTTATGTTATGCTATGCTGTGCTGTGCTATGTTATGCTATGCTATGCTATGCTATGTTATGCATTGTTGTGCTTTATGTTATGCTATATTATGTTATGTTATGTAAAGCTATGTGATGCTGTGCTATGGAATGTTATGTTATGCTATGTTATGTTATGCTATGTTATGTTATGTTATGTTATGTTATGCTATGCTATGCTATGCTATGCTATGCTATGTTATGCTATGTTATGCATTGTTGTGCTTTATGTTATGCTATATTATGTTATGTTATGTAAAGCTATGTGATGCTGTGCTATGGAATGTTATGTTATGCTATGTTATGTTATGCTATGCTATGCTATGTTATGCTATGTTATGCATTGTTGTGCTTTATGTTATGCTATATTATGTTATGTTATGTAAAGCTATGTGATGCTGTGCTATGGAATGTTATGCTATGCTATGCTATGTTATGTTATGTTATGTTATGTTATGTTATGCTAAGCTATGCAATGTTATTTTATGTTATGCTATGCAATGGTATCCTATTTATTGTTATGTTATGTTATGATGTGCTATGCTATGTTATGTAATGCTATGTTATGCTATTTTATGTAATGCTATGCAATGCTATATTATGCTAAGCTTTGCAATGTTATTTTATGTTATGCTATGCTAGGCTATGTTATGCTATATCATGGTATGTTATGTAATGCTATGCTATGTTATGCTAAGCTATGCAATGTTATTTTATGTTATGCTATGCAATGGTATGCTATTTATTGTTATGCTATGTTATGTTATGCTGTGCTATGCTATGCTATGCTATGCTATGTTATGCTATGTTATGTAATGCTATGTCATGCTATTTTATGTAATGCTATGCAATGCTATATTATGCTAAGCTATGCAATGTTATTTTATGTTATGCTATGCTAGGCTATGTTATGCTATGTAATGCTGTGCTATGCTATGTTATGTAATGCTATGCTATGCTATATTATATTATGCCATGCTATGCAAAGTTATGTTATGCTATGCTATGTTATTTAATGAAATGTTATGTTACGTTATGCCATGTTATGCTGTGCTATGTGTCTGTTAATTGTATGTTGTTATGTTTTGCTACCTTAGGCAATGTTATGCTATGTCATGTTATGTTATGTTATGCTATGTTAATTCTATGTCATGTTATGTTATGCTATGTTAATTCTATGTTATGTTATGTTATGTTATGCTATGTTAATTCTATGTTATGTTATGTTATGTTATGCTATGTTAATTCTATGTTATGCTATGTTAATTCTATGTTATGTTATGCTATGTTAATTCTATGTTATGCTATGTTAATTCTATGTTATGTTATGTTATGTTATGCTATGTTAATTCTATGTTATGTTATGTTATGCTATGTTATGTTAATTCTATGTTATGTTATGTTATGTTATGCTTTGTTATGTTATGTTATGTTATGCTATGTTAATTCTATGTTATGTTATGTTATGCTATGCTATGTTAATTTTATGTTAATTCTATGTTATGTTATGTTAATTCTATGTTATGTTATGTTAATTCTATGTTATGTTATGTTATGTTATGTTAATTCTATGTCATGTTATGTTATGTTAATTCTATGTTAATTCTATGTTATGTTATGTTATGTTAATTCTATGTTATGTTATGTTATGTTATGTTAATTCTATGTCATGTTATGTTATGTTAATTCTATGTTATGTTATGTTAATTCTATGTTATGTTATGTTATGTTAATTCTATGTCATGTTATGTTATGTTAATTCTATGTTATGTTATGTTATGTTAATTCTATGTTATGTTATGTTAATTCTATGTTATGTTATGTTATGTTATGTTAATTCTATGTTATGTTATGTTATGTTAATTCTATGTTATGTTATGTTATGTTAATTCTATGTTATGTTATGTTATGTTAATTCTATGTTATGTTATGTTAATTCTATGTTAATTCTATGTTATGTTATGTTATGTTAATTCTATGTTATGTTATGTTAATTCTATGTTATGTTATGTTAATTCTATGTTATGCTATGTTAATTTTATGTTAATTCTATGTTATGTTATGTTAATTCTATGTTATGTTATGTTAATTCTATGTTATGTTATGTTATGTTAATTCTATGTCATGTTATGTTATGTTAATTCTATGTTAATTCTATGTTATGTTATGTTATGTTAATTCTATGTCATGTTATGTTATGTTAATTCTATGTTATGTTATGTTAATTCTATGTCATGTTATGTTATGTTAATTCTATGTTATGTTATGTTATGTTAATTCTATGTTATGTTATGTTATGTTAATTCTATGTTATGTTATGTTATGTTATGTTAATTCTATGTTATGTTATGTTATGTTAATTCTATGTTATGTTATGTTATGTTAATTCTATGTTATGTTATGTTAATTCTATGTTATGGTATGTTAATTCTATGTTATGTTATGTTAATTCTATGTTATGTTATGTTAATTCTATGTTATGCTATGTTAATTTTATGTTAATTCTATGTTATGTTATGTTAATTCTATGTTATGTTATGTTATGTTATGTTAATTCTATGTCATGTTATGTTATGTTAATTCTATGTTAATTCTATGTTATGTTATGTTAATTCTATGTTATGTTATGTTATGTTATGTTAATTCTATGTCATGTTATGTTATGTTAATTCTATGTTAATTCTATGTTATGTTATGTTAATTCTATGTTATGTTATGTTATGTTAATTCTATGTCATGTTATGTTATGTTAATTCTATGTTATGTTATGTTATGTTAATTCTATGTCATGTTATGTTATGTTAATTCTATGTTAATTCTATGTTATGTTATGTTATGTTAATTCTATGTTATGTTATGTTATGTTATGTTAATTCTATGTCATGTTATGTTATGTTAATTCTATGTTAATTCTATGTTATGTTATGTTATGTTATGTTAATTCTATGTCATGTTATGTTATGTTAATTCTATGTTAATTCTATGTTATGTTATGTTATGTTAATTCTATGTTAATTCTATGTTATGTTATGTTATGTTAATTCTATGTTATGTTATGTTATGTTAATTCTATGTTATGTTATGTTAATTCTATGTTATGTTATGTCATGTTATGTTATGTTATGCTATGTTAATTCTATGTTATGTTATGTTAATTCTATGTTATGTTATGTCATGTTATGTTATGTTAATTCTATGTTATGTTATGTTATGTTAATTCTATGTTATGTTATGTTATGTTATGTTATGCTATGTTATGTTAATTCTATGTTATGTTATGTCATGTTATGCTATGTTATGTTAATTCTATGTTATGTTATGCTATGTTATGTTAATTCTATGTTATGTTATGTTATGTTATGCTATGTTAATTCTATGTTATGTTATGTTAATTCTATGTTATGTTATGTTATGTTATGCTATGTTATGTTAATTCTATGTTATGTTATGTCATGTTATGCTATGTTATGTTAATTCTATGTTATGTTATTCTACATTATGCTATTATGCAATGTTATGCTATGCTATCATTTTTTCTCCACTAACAAAAACATGAAATATAATTGACAGCAAAATGAAACTTTTCATGTAAACACAAGATCACATGACTTATGAACACATGACTCATGTGACTTAACTGTGTTTACATCAAAGAGGGAAACAACTAATCAAAAACAGGAATTAAAGAAGGAGACAACTAATCAAATAAGGAAATAAAGAAGGAGACAACTAATCAAATAAGGAGATAAAGAAGGAGACAACTAATCAAATAAGGAAATAAAGGAGACAACTAATCAAATAAGGAAATAAAGAAGGAGACAACTAATCAAATAAGGAAATAAAGAAGGAGACAACTAATCAAATAAGGAAATAAAGGAGACAACTAATCAAATAAGGAAATAAAGAAGGAGACAACTAATCAAAAAAGGAAATAAAGAAGGAGACAACTAATCAAAAAAGAAATAAAGAAGGAGACAACTAATCAAATAAGGAAATAAAGAAGGAGACAACTAATCAAATAAGGAAATAAAGAAGGAGACAACTAATCAAATAAGGAAATAAAGGAGACAACTAATCAAATAAGGAAATAAAGAAGGAGACAACTAATCAAAAAAGGAAATAAAGAAGGAGACAACAAATCAAATAAGGAAATAAAGAAGGAGACAACAAATCAAATAAGGAAATAAAGAAGGAGACAACTAATCAAATAAGGAAATAAAGAAGGAGACAACTAATCAAATAAGGAAATAAAGAAGGAGACAACTAATCAAATAAGGAATAAAGAAGGAGACAACTAATCAAATAAGGAAAAAAGAAGGAGACAACTAATCAAATAAGGAAATAAAGAAGGAGACAACTAATCAAATAAGGAAATAAAGAAGGAGACAACTAATCAAATAAGGAAATAAAGAAGGACACAACTAATCAAATAAGGAAATAAAGAAGGAGACAACTAATCAAATAAGGAAATAAAGGAGACAACTAATCAAATAAGGAAATAAAGAAGGAGACAACTAATCAAATAAGGAAATAAAGAAGGAGACAACTAATCAAATAAGGAAATAAAGAAGGAGACAACTAATCAAAAAAGGAAATAAAGAAGGAGACAACTAATCAAAAAAGGAAATAAAGAAGGAGACAACTAATCAAAAAAGGAAATAAAGAAGGAGACAACTAATCAAAAAAGAAATAAAGAAGGAGACAACTAATCAAATAAGGAAATAAAGAAGGAGACAACTAATCAAATAAGGAAATAAAGAAGGAGACAATCAAAAAAGGAAATAAAGAAGGAGACAACTAATCAAATAAGGAAATAAAGGAGACAACTAATCAAAAAAGGAAATAAAGAAGGAGACAACTAATCAAAAAAGGAAATAAAGAAGGAGACAACAAATCAAATAAGGAAATAAAGAAGGAGACAACTAATCAAATAAGGAAATAAAGAAGGAGACAACTAATCAAATAGGGAAATAAAGAAGGAGACAACTAATCAAATAAGGAAAAAAGAAGGAGACAACTAATCAAATAAGGAAATAAAGAAGGAGACAACTAATCAAATAAGGAAATAAAGGAGACAACTAATCAAATAAGGAAATAAAGAAGGAGACAACTAATCAAATAAGGAAATAAAGAAGGAGACAACTAATCAAATAAGGAAATAAAGGAGACAACTAATCAAATAAGGAAATAAAGAAGGAGACAACTAATCAAAAAAGGAAATAAAGAAGGAGACAACTAATCAAAAAAGAAATAAAGAAGGAGACAACTAATCAAATAAGGAAATAAAGAAGGAGACAACTAATCAAAAAAGGAAATAAAGGAGACAACTAATCAAATAAGGAAATAAAGGAGACAACTAATCAAATAAGGAAATAAAGAAGGAGACAACTAATCAAAAAAGGAAATAAAGAAGGAGACAACTAATCAAAAAAGGAAATAAAGAAGGAGACAACTAATCAAATAAGGAAATAAAGAAGGAGACAACTAATCAAATAAGGAAATAAAGAAGGAGACAACTAATCAAATAAGGAAATAAAGGAGACAACTAATCAAATAAGGAAATAAAGAAGGAGACAACTAATCAAAAAAGGAAATAAAGAAGGAGACAACAAATCAAATAAGGAAATAAAGAAGGAGACAACTAATCAAATTAGGAAATAAAGAAGGAGACAACTAATCAAATAGGGAAATAAAGAAGGAGACAACTAATCAAATAAGGAAATAAAGAAGGAGACAATCAAATAAGGAAATAAAGAAGGAGACAACTAATCAAATAAGGAAATAAAGAAGGAGACAACTAATCAAAAAAGGAAATAAAGAAGGAGACAACTAATCAAATAAGGAAATAAAGAAGGAGACAACTAATCAAATAAGGAAATAAAGAAGGAGACAACTAATCAAAAAAGGAAATAAAGAAGGAGACAACTAATCAAAAAAGGAAATAAAGGAGACAACTAATCAAATAAGGAAATAAAGGAGACAACTAATCAAATAAGGAAACAAAGAAGGAGACAACTAATCAAATAAGGAAATAAAGAAGGAGACAACTAATCAAATAAGGAAATAAAGAAGGAGACAACTAATCAAATAAGGAGACAAAGAAGGAGACAACTAATCAAATAAGGAGACAAAGAAGGAGACAATCAAATAAGGAAATAAATAAGGAGACAACTAATCAAATAAGGAAATAAAGAAGGAGGCAACTAATCAAATAAGGAAATAAAGAAGGAGACAACTAATCAAATAAGGAAATAAAGAAGGAGACAACTAATCAAAAAAGGAAATAAAGAAGGAGACAACTAATCAAAAAAGGAAATAAAGAAGGAGACAACTAATCAAATAAGGAAATAAAGAAGGAGACAACTAATCAAATAAGGAAATAAAGAAGGAGACAACTAATCAAATAAGGAAATAAAGGAGACAACTAATCAAATAAGGAAATAAAGAAGGAGACAACTAATCAAAAAAGGAAATAAAGAAGGAGACAACAAATCAAATAAGGAAATAAAGAAGGAGACAACTAATCAAATAAGGAAATAAAGAAGGAGACAACTAATCAAATAGGGAAATAAAGAAGGAGACAACTAATCAAATAAGGAAATAAAGAAGGAGACAATCAAATAAGGAAATAAAGAAGGAGACAACTAATCAAATAAGGAAATAAAGAAGGAGACAACTAATCAAAAAAGGAAATAAAGAAGGAGACAACTAATCAAATAAGGAAATAAAGAAGGAGACAACTAATCAAATAAGGAAATAAAGAAGGAGACAACTAATCAAAAAAGGAAATAAAGAAGGAGACAACTAATCAAAAAAGGAAATAAAGGAGACAACTAATCAAATAAGGAAATAAAGGAGACAACTAATCAAATAAGGAAACAAAGAAGGAGACAACTAATCAAATAAGGAAATAAAGAAGGAGACAACTAATCAAATAAGGAAATAAAGAAGGAGACAACTAATCAAATAAGGAGACAAAGAAGGAGACAACTAATCAAATAAGGAGACAAAGAAGGAGACAATCAAATAAGGAAATAAATAAGGAGACAACTAATCAAATAAGGAAATAAAGAAGGAGGCAACTAATCAAATAAGGAAATAAAGAAGGAGACAACTAATCACTACTCACTGTGTCCGTCGCCGTGGCAACCGCGCAGGGAGACCCCGGTGGAGACTGCAGGCATGAGTGCATGTTGTATGGCCATCTCCCACATCCTGGACACATCCTGTCCCCCACCGCTCACCTGCACCCCCACATGCTAACATTAGCATGCTAAACTACTTGTTTAGTGCGTCCACAAAACAATGCTAACTGTTAGCATGCTAGCCAGATAGCGTCAAGTAAGAGAATATTGGACTATCAGGTGTCCACAAGAAAAAATAAGCTAAAAAGGCTAGCATGCTAACATTAGCATGCTAAACTCATTGCTTGATGGATCGAATAAATGCTAATAGTTAGCACGTCAGCCAGATAGCGCCTAGTGAGCGAATATAGGACTACTATGTGTACGTAGGAATAACGAGCTAAAAAAAGATAGCATGCTAACATGAGCTTGCTAACATTGACATGCGAAATAAACAAAACACTACAGCTATTTAACACACAAGTCAGGTAGCGTCAAGTGAGAAAATATTGTACTATTAGATTATCATTACAAAAATGGGTTAAAAAATTTCAGCATGCTAACTCATTACTTGACTGATGCAAAAAATGCTAACAGTTAGCACGCCGTCCAGATAGCGTCAAGTAAGAAAATAAGACTATTAGGTGACCACAAGAAAATTAAGCTAAAAAAAGGGCTAGCATGCTGACGTCAGCCTGCTAACATGCTAACGTTAGCATGCTAAACTCATTGCCTGATGGATCGAAAAAATGCTAATAGTTAACATGCTAGCCAGATAGCGTCAAGTACAAGAACTAAAAAATATAGCATGCTGACATGAGCTTGCTAACATTGACGTGCGAAATAAACACAATGCTAACAGTTATTTAGCACACAAGTCAGGTAGCGTCAATTGAGAAAATATTGTACTATTCTATTATCATAAAACAAATGGGCTAAAAAAGTCAGCATGCTAACTCATTAATGGACTGATAAACAAATGCTAACAGTTAACACGCTAGCCAGATAGCATCAAGTAAGAAAATATGGGATTATCAGGTGTCCACAAGAAAAATAAGCTAAAAAGGTTAGCATGCTAACGTTTGCCTGCTAACACGCTAACATTAGCATGCTAAACTCATTACTTGATGGATCGAAAAAATGCTAACAGTTAGCACGCCAGCCAGATAGCGTCAAGTAAGAGAATATAGGACTATTATGTGTACGTAGGAATAACGAGCTAAGAAAAGATAGCATGCTAACATGAGCTTGCTAACATTGACATGCGAAATAAACAAAACGCTAACAGCTATTTAACACACAAGTCAGGTAGCGTCAAGTGAGAAAATATTGTACTATTAGATTATCATAAATTAGAAAATATTGTACTATTACATTATTATTAGAAAAATGGGCTAAAAAATGTCAGCATGCTAACTCATTACTTGACTCATTAAAAAAATGCTAACAGTTAGCACGCCATCCAGATAGCATCAAGTAAGAAAATAAAGGACTATTAGGTGACCACAAGAAAATTAAGCTAAAAAAAGGGCTAGCATGCTGACGTCAGCCTGCTAACATGCTGACGTCAGCCTGCTAACATGCTAACATTAGCATGCTAAACTCATTGCTTGATGGATCGAAAAAATGCTAACAGTTAACATGCTAGCTAGATAGCGTCAAGTAAGAGAAATAAAAAATATAGCATGCTGACATGAGCTTGCTAACATTGGCGTGCGAAATAAACACAATGCTAACTGTTATTTAGCACACAAGTCAGGTAGCGTCAATTGAGAAAATATTGTACTATTCTATTATCATAAAACAAATGGGCTAAAAAAGTCAGCATGCTAACTCATTAATGGACTGATAAACAAATGCTAACAGTTAACACGCTAGCCAGATAGCATCAAGTAAGAAAATATTGGATTATCAGGTGTCCACAAGAAAAATAAGCTAAAAATGTTAGCATGCTAACGTTTGCCTGCTAACACGCTAACATTAGCATGCTAACCAGCTAAACCGCTGCTGACGTCAGCCTGCTAACAAGCTAACATTAGCATGAACAAAGCAACCAAACATATGGTTCAGGCGAAATCCTGCAAAATGAGCTAATGTAAGATAGCATGCTATCTTACATTAGCATGCTAGCAATGCTAAAGAGGTAGCGGCAACATATTTTAGTTTCGGGGGTCACCAGCAAGTTGGCTCCCGGCATGGCGGAGTCGTCCCTCTGCAGGTTTTCGCCCACGTAGTACACCAGTGAGGTGGTAGCGATCTCGAAGCAATGCGGGTTAGCACCGTCAGGTAGCGGCGGGAGCGTCTTAGCGGGTTCCAGGGACAAGATCTCGGCCAACGGGATCTCCTGCACGGAAGAAACTTTATTTGACGCATTTTTGGTGACCAGCTGGTCTCTTGGAACCAGGAGTCCCCCGCCGGAGGACAAGATGCTATAGCAAAACGCTACCTTGTAATATTTACTTCCGGTGTCGTTCTGGTACAAGGTGATGCATTTACTGTCCAGGCGCCAGTAGTGTCTCTTCCTCTGGAAGCAAACATAGCTGTTAAGCTACATGCTATCAGCTATGCTACATGCTATAAGCTATGCTACATGCTATGCTACATGTTACGTGCTATAAGCCACGTTACATGTCACATGCTATAAGCTACGCTACGTGCTATAAACTGTTACATGCCACATGCTATAAGAATTGATACATGCTACAAGCTATGCTACATGCTACGTGCTATAACCTACGTTACATGCCACATGCTATAAGCTATGCAACGTGCTATAAACTGTTACATGCTACATGCTATTAGAATTGATACATGCTACGTGCTATAACCTACGTTACATGCCACATGCTATAAGCTATGCAACGTGCTATAAACTGTTACATGCTACATGCTATTAGAATTGATACATGCTACAAGCTAAGCTACATGCTACGTGCTATAAGCTATGTTACATGCCACATGCTATAAGATATGTTACATGCTATAAATTATGTTACATGCTACGTGCTATGCCACATGCTATGTGCTATAAGCTACGTTAGATGCCACATGCTATAAGCCATGCCACGTGCTATGAACTATTACATGCTACATGTTATAAGAATTTATTCATGCTACAAGCTATGCTACATGAGCTAAGTTACATTGCCACATGCTATAAGCTGTGTTACATGAAATAAACTATGTTACATGCTACAATCTATGCTACACGCTACGTGCTATAAGCTACGTTACATGCCACATGCTATAAGCTACGCGCTATAAACTGTTACATGCTACATGCTATAAGAATTGATACATGTTACAAGATATGCTATGTACTATAAGCTACGTTACATGCCACATGTTATAAGATATGCTACATGCTATAAGCCACGTAACATGCCACATGCTATAAGCTATGCTACGTGCTATAAACTATGTTACACACTAGATGCTAAAAGAATTGATACATGCTACATTATACATGCTATTATCTATGCTACATGCTACCTGCTATAAGCTATGCTACACAGTGTGAGCTGAGTTACATGCTACATGTTGTCGGCTACATGCTGGAAATTATGCTACATGCTATAAGAAATGTTATGTGCTACATAATATATGTTAGATGCTATAATATATGCTATATGGTACATGCTAGAAGCTATGCTACGTGCTATAGTCTATGTTGTATACCACTTGCTAAAGTTTATGGTACTTGCTATAAGAAATGTTATATGCTACATGACACATGCTGTACGCTATGCTACATGCTAACAGCTATGCTACATACTACAGGCTATATGCTATAAACTATGTTACATGCTATAATCTATGCTACATGATACACGCTATAAACTATGCTATGTGCTATAAGCTATGTCACAAACCACATGCTATAAGCTATGCTACTTGCTATAAGAAATGGTATATGCTGCATGACACATGCTTTAAGATATGCTACATGCTTAAATCTATGCTACATGCTATATGCTATGCTACATGCTATAGGCTATGCTTCATGCTACATTATATAGGCTACAGTACATGCTACATAATGTAAGCTATGTTACGTGTGACATGCTACAAGTCACATCTAACATGATGCATGCTAACAGCTATGCTACAGGCTATATGCTATAAACTATGCTACATGCTATAATCTATGCTACATGTTACACACTATAAGCTATGCTACATGCTATAAGCTATGTCACAATCCACATGCTATAAACTATGCTACTTGCTATAAGAAATGTTATAAGCTGCATGACACATGCTTTAAGCTATGCTACATGCTATAAATTATGCTACATGTTACATTATATAGGCTATTATACATGCTACATGCTACATAATGCAAGCTATGTTACATGTGACATGCTACAAGTCACATCTAAGGTGATGCATACTAACAGCTATGCTCCATGCTACATGCTATCAGCTATATGCTATTAAACTAAACAACAGGCTACATTCTATAAGCTATGCTACGTGCTATAAGCTATTTCACAAAACACATGCTATAAGCTATGCTACTTGCTTAAAGACATGTTATATGCTGCATGACATATGCTTTAAGCTATGCTACATGCTAAAATCTAGGCTACATGCTATAAACTATGCTAAATGCTACATTATATAGGCTACACTACATGCTACATAATGTAAGCTATGTTACATGTGACATGCTACAAGTCGCATCAAACATGATACATGCTAACAGCTATGCTACATGCTATCAGCTATACTCCAAAAACTACGCTACACAGGCTATATGCTATAAACAATGCTACATGCTATAATCTATGCTACATGTTACACACTATAAACTATGCTACATGCTATAAGCTTTGTCACAAACCACATGCTATAAACTATGCTACTTGCTATAAGAAATGTTATATGCTGCATGACACATGCTTTAAGCTATGCTACATGCTAAAATATAGGCTACATGCTATAAGCTATGCTACATGCTAAAATATAGGCTACATGCTATAAGCTATGCTACATGCTACATTATATAGACTATTATACATGCTACATGCTACATAATGCAAGCTATGTTACATGTGACATGCTACAAGTCACATCTAAGGTGATGCATGCTAACAGCTATGTTCCATGCTACATGCTATCAGCTATATGCTATCAAACTAAACTACAGGCTACATGCTATAAATTATGCTACGTGCTATAAGCTAGGTCACAAACCACATGCTATAAGCTATGCTACTTGCTAAAAGACATGTTATATGCTGCATGACATATGCTTTAAGTTATGCTACATGCTAAAATCTAGGCTACATGCTATAAGCTATGCTAAATGCTACATTATGTAGGCTACACTACATGCTACATAATGTAAGCTATGCTACATGTGACATGCTACAAGTCACATCAAACATGATACATGCTAACAGCTATGCTCCATGCTACATGCTATCAGCTATATGCTATTAAACTAAACTACAGGCTACATTCTATAAGATATGCTACGTGCTATAAGCTATTTCACAAACCACATGCTATAAGCTATGCTACTTGCTAAAAGACATGTTATATGCTGCATGACACATGCTTTAAGCTATGCTACATGCTAAAATCTAGGCTACATGCTATAAGCTATGCTAAATGCTACATTATATAGGCTACACTACATGCTACATAATGTAAGCTATGTTACATGTGACATGCTACAAGTCACATCAAACGTGATACATGCTAACAGCTATGTTCCATGCTACATGCTATCAGCTATATGCTATAAACTACGCTACATGCTACATGCTATATGCTACAATCCATGCTACATGCTTGTGTGGCGTACTAAGGTGTCTTTGCTGGTGAAGTGGACCATCCAGCCCTCCTTCATCACGCTGCTGTTCTTCCTCTTGGTGTGTTTGACGGACTGCACCACCCGCATCAGGGGGATGTTGTTACTGGTGGACGGGCTGCAGGGGAGTGAGCCAAAGCACAAGCTCAAAGATCAGTGGTGGACCTCAGTCCTCAATCCCAGGTCCCACCCACTTGTCCCAAATGTTTTGCATGACGTCAACAACCAAACCCACGTTATGTTACAGGGAACTTCTGAGTACCTGATGGCCCGGTTGGACTCATCCAGATCAGGGTCCTGCAGTTCGTTGAGGTCTCCGGCCCCGGCCTCCAGGAGACTTCCTTCAGACATCAACATTTCGTCCATGTCTTGGTCGTGCTCGTCGAGGCAACCCTCCGCCGTGCCCGCGTCGAAGTCCGCCCCCGGGCTCAGCAGCTCTGTAGGTAGATAAAAACCACATCGGGTGTCTTTGCGGGACCGAGGTCAGGTCGACTCCAGAACTCCCGAACTTGCCTCCGTTTTCGCCCAGACAGTTGTTTGGCACCTTGGCAGCACATCGTTTGTGGCAGTTCAATTTACAATCTGGCCAGAAGAAGAAGAAAATTACTTTCTCTGCATGAGGTGGGACATAAACTGCTGAGGAACATCTACATGAGGTAGGACATAAACTGCTGAGGAACATCTACATGAGGTGGGACATAAACTGCTGAGGAACATCTACATGAGGTGGAACATGAACTGCTGAGGAACATGTACATGAGGTGGGACATAAACTGCTGAGGAACATCTACATGAGGTGGGACATAGACTGCTGAGGAACATCTACATGAGGTGGGACATAAACTGCTGAGGAACATCTACATGAGGTGGGAATAAACTGCTGAGGAACATGTAAATGAAGTGGGACATGAACTGCTGAGGAGCATGTACATGAGGTGGAACATGAACTGCTGAGGAACATGTACATGAGGTGGAACATGAACTGCTGAGGAACATGTACATGAGGTGGGACATGAACCGCTGAGGAACATGTACATGAGGTGGAACATGAACTGCTGAGGAACATGTACATGAGGAGGAACATGTACATGAGGTGGAACATGAACTGCTGAGGAACATGTACATGAGGTGGGACATAAACTGCTGAGGAACATCTACATGAGGTGGGACATAAACTGCTGAGGAACATCTACATGAGGTGGGACATAAACTGCTGAGGAACATCTACATGAGGTGGGACATAAACTGCTGAGGAACATCTACATGAGGTGGGAATAAACTGCTGAGGAACATGTACGTGAGGTGGAACATGAACTGCTGAGGAACATGTATATGAGGTGGAACATGAACTGCTGAGGAACATTTACATGAGGTGGGACATGAACTGCTGAGGAACATGTACATGAGGTGGAACATGAACTGCTGAGGAACATGTACATGAGGAGGAACATGTACATGAGGTGGAACATGAACTGCTGAGGACCATGTACATGAGGTGGAACATAAACTGCTGAGGACCATGTACATGAGGTGGAACATAAACTGCTGAGGACCATGTACATGAGGTGGAACAAAAAATGCTGAGGAACATGTACATGAGGTGGAACATGAACTGCTGAGGAACATGTGCACGAGGTGGAACATAAACTGCCGGACAGCAGACCTTTGCACTGCAGGCCCTGCCTGAAGAGGCCTTTGAGCAGCTTTTTGCAGTGCTGGCAGACGGTGGGTCGGGTGTAGGAGTGGATCAGGAAGGTGTGGGGGACTTTCACTTTGGACAACAGCAGCTTGTCCAACTCGATGGGCCGGCCAATGTACGACTGCGAGCTGGAGCGCCGCTCCCGGCCGGGGAAGTAGTCCTTCTGTGGCAAGCAGAGGCGGAGTCAGAGGTGGTGGTGTCATGGTGACGCAACAATGTGAGGGATTATCATTTTACCTCCATGTTGGGACTGACGGGCGACTGCAAAGACAGAGAGGAAGTCATGTTAATGCTAATGCTAACACTTTAACACACTTCAAAGCACTTGAATGTACGCACCAGCAAGGCGTCGTCGCTGTAGTGGGGGGGAGAGGGCTCGGCGGATAGGGGGCGGGGCATGATCCCGGATGTCAGCGAGACGTTGGACGGGCGTCGCCTCCTCAAGCCGCTGCAGTTGTTTGGGATTTTGAAGGCACACCGCTTGTGGTAGTTCAGTCCGCAGCCTGCAGAGAGCGCCTTGTTAAAGAGCGTCCTTGCAGGAGACGACGAAGACCAAGAAGAAGAGTTCACACCTTCACATTTGAGGCCTTGCCGCACCAACCCCCACAGCATCTCGCCGCAGTGGTCGCAGAAAGTCGGCGCCCGGTACGAGTGCACGAAGAGGCAATGCGGGCGGATCTGGAAGTCCTCCACGGTGGTCGAAGCTGCACGAGTGACACACGATACAAGATGACGACACATGAGTGCTGTCAAGGTTCACTCGAGGAAGGACGACTCAAAGGCAGAGAGGACATAGGTGGGTTTATTCCAGGCGAGGTTCAAAACAACAAAAGGCAGTGGTAACAGAAGCAAGAGGGAATGGGTTCGGGCAAAGGTGAGGCAGGGTCCGTGGAACAATAGGACATGACATGAATGGCAACAAACTCGCAACACAACTGACTGACAGAGGAGTGTATATAGGCCAGGGCATGAGTTGTGACGGGAAGCACTTGGGTAGGCATTGACGGACACCGATTGGGAACACCTGGGCGGGCAAGACACCACCGCCCTTCCCTCGAAGGTATGCTTCCGATGGCACAGGAGGTTTAGGATGGGCAACCTAAAAATCTCTAATCAGTGTGGGGGCTCGACAATAAAACGCGGAGGCACCCGCTGGCACTGTTCAGGCCCATACCCTCCCCAGTCAACCAAGTACTGATAGCCTCTACCGCGGCGCCTGACGTCTGACAGCCAATCCACAATGTAGACGGGCCCACCATCCAAAAGCCAGGCAAGGTGGGAGTGACCAAAGGGTTGATTTTAGCAGGTTTAGTCTAACTGACGTGGTACGGAGGGTGTGTTTGCATTGATCAGGGTAATCTAAGACTTATGGAAACAGGATTGATGCATTTGGATATGGGAAACAGACCTACCCAAGGTTTTTTATAGACTCCTCCCGTAATTGAAGATTCTGGGTGGACAACTAGACTTTCTGGCCAACAGTATACCAGGATGCTCGGCCTTCTCTTACGATCGGTCGCAGCCAGACTGGCGTTTGAGTTTACTACGAGCTTGCGCCCAGGTTCTTTTGCAAAGACCGAACCCAACACGATAGGGGACGAATCGGTAGATGAAGATGGGAGCGTATTATGCGCCATCTCCACTCGCAAGAGCTGTTTGGATCCTGATGTAGGCTTTTTTCAGAGGTCAGGCACTGCAGTTTGGGCTCCAGTACTTGGTTCAGCCCCTCTGCCTGACAATGGAACTGGGAGTGGAAACCCGAAAAGAGGCTGATAGTGGACCCTAGCAAGCAAAACCGTGACATAAATTGCGGGTGATAATCGGACCCCATATCTCGTAGAAACCCCAAAATACAGAAATCATTGGTAAACGTGGCCTTGGGTGTCTCTTCGGCCGACAGACTCTTCACAAAGGGAGTCCCTAGACCCTGAAACTGGTGCCTTGGTCAGTCCAAAAAGCATAACTGAATACTCAAAGTCTTTTGAAGCCCGTCTTTCATCCATCCCCCTCGACTATCGTGACAAATTAGACGGGCCTACCATCCAAAAGCCAGGCAAGGTGGGAGTGACCAAAGGGTTGATTTTAGCAGGTTTAGTCTAACTGACGTGGTACGGAGGGTGTGTTTGCATTGATCAGGGTAATCTAAGACTTATGGAAACAGGATTGATGCATTTGGGTATGGAAAACAGACCTACCCAAGGTTTTTTATAGACTCCACCCGTAATTGAAGATTCTGGGTGGACAACTAGACTTTTTGGCCAACAGTGTACCAGGATGCTCGGCCTTCTCTTACGATCCGTCGCAGCCAGACTGGCGTTTGAGTTTACCACGAGCTTGCTCCCAGGTTCTTTTTCAAAGACCGAACCCAACACGATAGGGGACGAATCGGTAGATGAAGATGGGAGCGTATTATGCGCCATCTCCACCCACAAGAGCTGTTTGGATCCTGATGTAGGCTTTTTTCAGAGGTCAGGCACTGCAGTTTGGGCTCCAGTACTTGGTTCAGCCCCTCTGCCTGACAATTGAACTGGGAGTGGAAACCCGAAAAGAGGCTGATAGTGGACCCTAGCAAGCAAAACCGTGACATAAATTGCGGGTGATAATCCGACCCCATATCTCGCAGAAACCCCAAAATACAGAAATCATTGGTAAACGTGGCCTTGGGTGTCTCTTCGGCCGACAGACTCTTCACAAAGGGAGTCCCTAGACCCTGAAACTGGTGCCTTGGTCAGTCCAAAAAGCATTACTGAATACTCATGAAGCCCGTCTTTCATCCACCCCCCTCGACTATCGTGACAAATTGGCTGGCATTCTGAAGGTCCAGCTGGCTGAAAATCTTGTCTCATTCCAGGAACTCTGTAGCGGTGGAGGATGAGCAGCAGGGGTGTTACGTTTGGGTCGCATTGCTGCGATGGTGGCGAGGCGGAGAAGGACAGTGTCCAGGTAAGATTCCTTCATTCCGTATATCGGGCAAAAAGATGTGCTCGGGAACAAAACAAAGCAAAACTTGGCTTAAGCAGGACAATGAGAAAACGTAAACCAACGTACCTAAAGTGTACTTCAAGTCAGTACTTTAAGTCAGCGACTTGTGGCCGGGAGGAATCACAATTTAAAATAAATATTGATTGATTGATGATTGAATGCTACATGATAATGCTACATGATAACGCTACATGATAACACTACATGATAACGCTACATGATAACACTACATGATAACACTACATAATTACGCTACATGATAACGCTACATGATAACGCTACATGATAACACTACATGATAACACTACATGATAACACTACATGATAACACTACATGATAACACTACATAATTACGCTACATGATAACGCTACATGATAACACTACATGATAACGCTACATGATAACACTACAAGATAACACTACATGATTAACACTACATGATAAACGCTACATGATAACACTACATGATAACACTACATGATAACGCTACATGATAATGCTACATAATTACGCTACATGATAACGCTACATGATAACACTACATGATAACGCTACATGATAACACTACAAGATAACACTACATGATAACACTACATAATTACGCTACATGATAACGCTACATGATAACGCTGCATGATAACACTACATGATAACGCTACATGATAACGCTACATGATAACGCTACATGATAACGCTACATGATAAGGCTGCATAATAATGCTACATAATTACGCTACATGATAACGCTACATGATAACACTACAAGATAACACTACATGATTACACTACATGATAAACGCTACATGATAACACTACATGATAACACTACATAATTACGCTACATGATAACGCTACATGATAACGCTACATGATAACGCTACATGATAACACTACATGATAACACTACATAATTACGCTACATGATAACGCTACATGATAACGCTACATGATAACGCTACATGATAACGCTACATGATAACACTACATAATTACGCTACATGATAACGCTACATGATTACGCTACATGATAACACTACATGATAACACTACATGATAACACTACATAATTACGCTACATGATAACGCTACATGATAACGCTACATGATAATGCTGCATAATAATGCTACATAATTACGCTACATGATAACGCTACATGATAATGCTACATAATTACGCTACATGATAACGCTACATGATAACACTACATGATAACGCTACATGATAACACTACAAGATAACACTACATGATTAACACTACATGATAAACGCTACATGATAACACTACATGATAACACTACATGATAACGCTACATGATAACGCTACATGATAACACTACATGATAACACTACATAATTACGCTACATGATAACGCTACATGATAACGCTACATGATAACGCTACATGATAACGCTACATGATAACGCTACATGATAACGCTACATGATAACGCTACATGATAAGGCTGCATAATAATGCTACATAATTACGCTACATGATAACGCTACATGATAACGCTGCATGATAACACTACATGATAACGCTACATGATAACGCTACATGATAACGCTACATGATAACGCTACATGATAAGGCTGCATAATAATGCTACATAATTACGCTACATGATAACGCTACATGATAACGCTGCATAATAATGCTACATAATTACGCTACATGATAATGCTGCATAATAATGCTACATAATTACGCTACATGATAACGCTGCAAGATAACGCTACATGATAACACTACATGATAACACTATATGATAATGCTGCATAATAATGCTACATAATTACGCTACATGATAACGCTACATGATAACGCTACATGATAACACTATATGATAATGCTGCATAATAATGCTACATAATTACGCTACATGATAACGCTACATAATAACGCTACATGATAACACTACATGATAACGCTACATGATAATGCTGCATAATAATGCTACATAATTACGCTACATGATAACGCTACATGATAATGCTACATAATTACGCTACATGATAACGCTACATGATAACGCTACATGATAATGCTACATGACAACACTACATGATTATGCTACATGATAACGCTACATGATAACACTACATGATAATGCTACATCATAACTATACATGATTATGCTACATAATTATGCTACATTATAACGCTACATGATAACGATACATGATAATTCTACATTATAACGCTACATGATAACGCTACATGTTAATGATACATGATAATGCTACATGATAACGCTACATGAAAACAATAGATGATAACACTACATGATAACGCTACATGATAACGCTACATGATAACACTACATGATAACGCTACATGATAACGCTACATGATAACCTACAAGATAACGCTACATGATAACACTACATGATAACACTACATGATAACGCTACATGATAACGCTACATGATAACGCTACATGATAACGCTACATGATAACCTACATGATAATGCTACATAATTACGCTACATGATAACGCTACATGATAACGCTACATGATAATGCTGCATAATAATGCTACATGATAACGCTACATGATTAACACTACATGATAACGCTACATGATAACACTACATGATAACGCTACATGATAACGCTACAAGATAACGCTACATGATAACGCTACATGATAACCTACATGATAATGCTACATAATTACGCTACATGATAACACTACATGGTAATGCTACATGATAACGCTACATGATAACGCTACATGATAACGCTACATGATAACGCTACATGATAATGCTGCATGATAATGCTACATAATAATGCTACATGATAATGTTACATGATAATGCTACATAATTACGCTACATGATAACGCTACATGATAATGCTACGTGATAATGCTACATGACAACACTACATGATTATGCTACATGATAATGCTACATGATAACACTACATGATAATGCTACATCATAACTATACATGATTATGCTACATAATTATGCTACATGATAACGATACATGATAACTCTACATGATAACGCTACATGATAATGATACATGATAATGCTACATGATAACGCTACATGAAAACAATAGATGATAACACTACATGATAACGCTACATGATAACGCTACATGATAACGCTACATGAAAACGATAGATGATAACAATACATGATAACGCTACATGATAACTCTATATGATTAACACTACATGATAACGCTACAGGATAATGCTGCATAATAATGCTACATAATTACGCTACATGATAACGCTACATGATAACGCTACATGATAACGCTACATGATAATGCTAGATGATAATGCTACATGACAACACTACATGATTATGCTACATGATAATGGTGCATAATAATGCTACATAATTACGCTACATGATAACGCTACATGATAATGCTACATAATTACGCTACATGATAACGCTACATGATAACGCTACATGATAACGCTACATGATAACGCTACATGACAACACTACATGATTATGCTACATGATAATGCTACATGATAACACTACATGATAATGCTACATCATAACTATACATGATTATGCTACATAATTATGCTACATGATAACGCTACACGATAACGCTACATGATAACGCTACATGATAACCTACAAGATAACGCTACATGATAACACTACATGATAACACTACATGATAACGCTACATGATAACGCTACATGATAACGCTACATGATAACGCTACATGATAACCTACATGATAATGCTACATAATTACGCTACATGATAACGCTACATGATAACGCTACATGATAATGCTGCATAATAATGCTACATGATAACGCTACATGATTAACACTACATGATAACGCTACATGATAACACTACATGATAACGCTACATGATAACGCTACAAGATAACGCTACATGATAACGCTACATGATAACCTACATGATAATGCTACATAATTACGCTACATGATAACACTACATGGTAATGCTACATGATAACGCTACATGATAACGCTACATGATAACGCTACATGATAACGCTACATGATAATGCTGCATGATAATGCTACATAATAATGCTACATGATAATGTTACATGATAATGCTACATAATTACGCTACATGATAACGCTACATGATAATGCTACGTGATAATGCTACATGACAACACTACATGATTATGCTACATGATAATGCTACATGATAACACTACATGATAATGCTACATCATAACTATACATGATTATGCTACATAATTATGCTACATGATAACGATACATGATAACTCTACATGATAACGCTACATGATAATGATACATGATAATGCTACATGATAACGCTACATGAAAACAATAGATGATAACACTACATGATAACGCTACATGATAACGCTACATGATAACGCTACATGAAAACGATAGATGATAACAATACATGATAACGCTACATGATAACTCTATATGATTAACACTACATGATAACGCTACAGGATAATGCTGCATAATAATGCTACATAATTACGCTACATGATAACGCTACATGATAACGCTACATGATAACGCTACATGATAATGCTAGATGATAATGCTACATGACAACACTACATGATTATGCTACATGATAATGGTGCATAATAATGCTACATAATTACGCTACATGATAACGCTACATGATAATGCTACATAATTACGCTACATGATAACGCTACATGATAACGCTACATGATAACGCTACATGATAACGCTACATGACAACACTACATGATTATGCTACATGATAATGCTACATGATAACACTACATGATAATGCTACATCATAACTATACATGATTATGCTACATAATTATGCTACATGATAACGCTACACGATAACGATACATAGATAATGCTACATGATAACGATACATGATAACTCTACATTATAACGCTACATGATAACGCTACATGTTAATGATACATGATAATGCTACATGATAACGCTACATGAAAACAATAGATGATAACACTACATGATAACGCTACATGATAACGCTACATGAAAATTATAGATGATAACGATACATGATAACGCTACATGATAACTCTATATGATTAACACTACATGATAATGCTACATGATAACGCTACATGATAACACTACATGATAACGCTACATGATAACGCTACATAATTACGCTACATGATAACGCTACATGATAATGCTACATGATAACACTACATGATTATGCTACATGATAATGCTACATGTTAACGCTACATGATAACACTACATGATAACGCTACATGATAACGCTACATAATTACGCTACATGATAACGCTACATGATAACGCTACATGATAACACTACATGATAACGCTACATGATAACGCTACATGATAACACTACATGATAACGCTACATGATAACGCTACATGATAACACTACATGATTATGCTACATGATAATGCTACATAATTACGCTACATGTTAACGCTACATGATAATGCTACATTTTTACATTTATTTTTAATTTTCCTGAAGGAACTCTCCTGAAGGAATCAATAAAGTACTATCTATCTATCTACATGATAACGCTACATGATAACACTACATGATAACGCTACATGATAATGCTACATGATAACACTACATGATAACACTACATGATAACGCTACATGATAACACTACATGATAACGCTACATGATAATGCTACATGATAACACTACATGATAACACTACATGATAACACTACATGATAACGCTACATGATAATGCTACATGATAACACTACATGATAACACTACATGATAACGCTACATGATAATGCTACATAATAATGCTACATGATTACGCTACATGATAACGCTACATGATAACGCTACATGATAATGCTACATGATAATGCTACATGATAACGCTACATGAAAACAATAGATGATAACACTACATGATAACGCTACATGATAACGCTACATGAAAACGATAGATGATAACAATACATGATAACGCTACATGATAACACTACATGATAACGCTACATGATAATGCTACATGATAACACTACATGATAACACTACATGATAACGCTACATGATAATGCTACATAATAATGCTACATGATTACGCTACATGATAACGCTACATGATAACGCTACATGATAATGCTGCATAATAATGCTACATAATTACACTACATGATAACGCTACAAGATAACGCTACAAGATAACGCTACATGATAACGCTACATGATAAAGCTACATGATAACGCTACATGATAACCTACAAGATAACGCTACATGATAACGCTACATGATAACGCTACATGATAACGCTACAAGATAACGCTGCAAGATAACGCTACAAGATAACGCTACATGATAACGCTACATGATAACGCTACATGATAATGCTGCATAATAATGCTACATAATTACACTACATGATAACGCTACAAGATAACGCTACAAGATAACGCTACATGATAACGCTACATGATAAAGCTACATGATAACGCTACATGATAACCTACAAGATAACGCTACATGATAACGCTACATGATAACGCTACATGATAACGCTACAAGATAACGCTGCAAGATAACGCTACAAGATAACGCTACAAGATAACGCTACATGATAACGCTGCAAGATAACGCTGCAAGATAACGCTACAAGATAACGCTACAAGATAACGCTACATGATAACGCTACATGATAACGCTACATGATAATGCTACTTGATAACACCACATGACAACGCTACATGATAACGCTACAAAATAACGCTACATGATAATGCTACATGATAGCGCTACATGAGAAAGTGAAAAGAAAACCCTACATGATAACGCGGCATCATAACCCAACATGATAATGCTACATTATAACGCTACATGATAATGCTACATGATAGCGCTACATGATAACGCTACATGAGAAAGTGAAAAGAAAACCCTACATGATAACGCGGCATTATAACCCAACATTATAATGCTACATTATAACGCTACATGATGACGCTACATGATAATGCTACATGATAGCGCTACATGATAACGCTACATGAGAAAGTGAAAAGAAAACCCTACATGATAACGCGGCATTATAACCCAACATGATAATGCTACATGATAACACTACATGATAACGCTACATGATAACGCTACATGATAATGCTACATGATAGCGCGGCATTATAACGCTACATTATAATACTACATTATAGTGCTATTTGATAATGCTACATCGTAACGCTACATGATAACGCTACATGATAACGCTACATGATAACACTACATGATAATGCTACATGATAGCGCTACATGATAACGCTACATGAGAAAGTGAAAAGAAAACCCTACATGATAACGCGGCATTATAACCCAACATGATAATGCTACATGATAACACTACATGATAACGCTACATGATAACGCTACATGATAATGCTACATGATAGCGCGGCATTATAACGCTACATTATAATACTACATTATAGTGCTATTTGATAATGCTACATCGTAACGCTACATGATAACGCTACATGATAACGCTACATGATAACACTACATGATAATGCTACATGATAGCGCGGCATTATAACGCTACATTATAATGCTACATTATAGTGCTATTTGATAATGCTACATCGTAACGCTACATGATAACGCTACTTGATAACACTACATGATAACACTACATGATAGCGCTACATGCGAATGCTACATGCTAATGCTACATGCTAATGCTACATGCTAATGCTACATGCTAATGCTACATGCTAGCCCTGGTTGAAGTGCACTTAGGGTGGCTACAAAGACTCCAAAGTGAAGCAGTTTCCTGAGTGATGGTCAGGTGGTACTTAGGCTCCTCCCACCTGACAGGACGGCCTCCACCAGGTCTCCGTCTTGGATCTGGGAGGCGGAGCGCAGCAGTTGCAGCATGTTGTCCGAGGTGGAGTCATGGCGGAACAGCAGGATCTTCTCGTACATCCCGTAAAATCCACACTCCGGAAGCTGGCGGGGAAACAGACAGGAAGTTAGCGACGAGCTAGTTAGCTTGGAAGGCTTTGGGAACTTTCCGGAGGTAAAAATCGTCTGCTTTTATTTTGAAGGCTCGACTTTGCTGGCTACAGGATGTGTTGCAAAGTGGATATTTAAAAAAATATATTTTTTTTTCAGTTGGCATCCAAGTGACAGTGAACATTTTTGTTGTGTTCTTATTTTGTTAGCACTTAGCCCTAGCGCTATATGATTATGCTAAATGATAAAACTACATATTAGGGCTATATGATAACGCTAAATGATGACGCTACATGACAACGCTACAAGATATTGCCGTGAGATGCTGCATGAAAACGCTACAAGATAACGCTACAAAATAATGCTACAAGATAACGCTACAAGATTATGCTACAAGATGACGCTACAAGATAACGCTACAAAATAATGCTACAAGATAACGCTACAAGATTATGCTACAAGATGACGCTACAAGATAACGCTACAAAATAATGCTACAAGACAACGCTTTATGATAACCCTGCATAATAACGCTACATGATAATGTCATATAGCGCTACATGATAATGCTACGTGATAATGCCACATGATAACAATGTGAGATGCTACAAGATTATGCTACAAGATAACGCTACAAGATTATGCTACAAGATAATGCTACGAGATAACGCTACAAAATAATGCTACAAGATAACGCTTTATGATAACCACACATAATAACGCTACATGATAATGTCACATAACGCTACATGATAATGCTACGTGATAATGCCACATGATAACAATGTGAGATGCTACAAGATAATGCTACAAGATAATGCTACAAGATAACGCTACAAGATAACGCTACAAGATAACGCTACAAGATAACGCTACAAAATAATGCTACAAGACAACGCTTTACGATAACCCTGCATAATAACGCTACATGATAATGTCACATAACACTACATGATAATGCTACGTGATAATGCCACATGATAACAATGTGAGATGCTACAAGATAACGCTACAAGATTATGGTACAAGATAACGCTACAAGATAACGCTACAAAATAATGCTACAAGATAACGCTTTATGATAACCACACATAATAACGCTACATGATAATGTCACATAACGCTACATGATAATGCTACGTGATAATGCCACATGATAACAATGTGAGATGCTACAAGATAATGCTACAAGATAATGCTACAAGATAACGCTACAAGATAACGCTACAAAATAATGCTATAAGACAACGCTTTATGATAACCCTGCATAATAACGCTACATGATAATACCGCATAACACTACATGATAACGCTACAAAATAATGCTACAAGAAAACGCTTTATGATAACCCTTGCATAATAACGCTACTTGATAACGCTACATAATAACGCTACATGATAATGCTACATGATAATGCCACATGACAACGCAACATAACGATGTGAGATGCTACAAAATAACGCTACAAGATAACGCTACAAAATAATGCTACAAGATAACGCTTTATAATAACCCCACATAATAACGCTACATGATAATGCTACATGATAACAATGTGAGATGCTACAAGATAACGCTACAAGATTATGCTACAACTAACGCTACAAGATAACGCTACAAAATAACGCTACAAAATAACGCTACAAAATAACGCTACAAGATAACGCTACAAGATTATGCTACAAGATAACGCTTTATGATAACCCTTGCATAATAACGCTACTTGATAACGCTACATAATAACGCTACATGATAATGCCACATGACAACGCAACATGATAACGATGTGAGATGCTACAAAATAACGCTACAAGATAACGCTACAAAATAATGCTACAAGATAACGCTTTATTATAACCCCACATAATAACGCTACATGATAATGCTACATGATAACAATGTGAGATGCTACAAGATAACGCTACAAGATAACGCTACAAGATTATGCTACAACTAACGCTACAAGATAACGCTACAAGATAACGCTACAAGATAACGCTACAAGATAACGCTACAAGATAACGCTACAAGATAACGCTACAAGATAACGCTACAAAATAACACTACAAAATAACACTACAATATTAATTCTACAAGATAACGCTTTATGATAACCCTTGCAAAATAACGCTACTTGATAACGCTACATAATAACACTACAAAATAACGCTACTTGATAACGCTACATAATAACACTACAAAATAACGCTACAAAATAATGCTACAAGATAACGCTACATGATAACGCAACTATATTATTTTGCTATCAGGTAACACTATAAGATTACACAACAAAATAATGCTACATGATACTGCTACATTATTATGCTACAAGATAACGCTACATGATTACGCTATATAATTACGATTCAAGATTACGCAACAAGATAATGATACAAGAACTTATGTCAAAGTTCTCCTTGGCTCTCTCCAAGTCTGACATAATTGGTTGTTGTTGTTGTTGTTGTTGTTGTTGTTTTTGACGACAATGGGCAGTCAGTGGGTCCAGGAAAAAAGTTGTGATCATAAAGTGAGCAAAATACAGAAAATATTACAAGTTTTCATGAATTTCATGACTTCATGACTTCACATATCAGCAATCATATTATTCCCTCTTGCAGGTTTGCCAGGTTTCTATGGGACTTAATGTGCAGGTTAGATACTTGTCCTGTCAACTGCGCTGCTCTTTCTAGCAGTTTTTTTACTATTTAGAATGCAGAAATCAAATATATGTGTGTGTTTTTCTCACACGAGATTTGTAAATAATGGGAAACAAATTCATTCAAGGTCTTGTTTGGTTCAATTTGGAATAAGAACAAAGTGACACCTCTTCTCACCATCCAAACCAGCGCCCATACTGGATATGTCACTGGCAACCACACCGGATTAAAGGGGGATGAGGAGGACGAAGAAGTTGAAGAAGATGAGGAGAAGGAGACTGAGGAAGTTGAGGATGATGAAGAAGATGAGGAGCATTAGAAGTGTGAGACAGTTGAGGAAGATGAAGAGGGTGAGACGATTGAGAAGGATGACAAAGATGAGGTAGATGAGGAGGATGAAGAAGATGCGGAGGATGAGGAAGATGAGGAAGATGAGGAGGATTAGGAAAATGAGGAGGATGAGAAGATTGAGAAGGATGAGCAAATTGAGGGAGATGAGAAGTTTGAGGAAGATGAAGAAGAGGAGAGGATCGAGATTGATAAGGAAGATGAGGTAAATGAGGAGGATGAAGAAGTTGAAAAAGATGACAAAGATGAGAAGATTGAGAAGGATGAGAAAGTTGAGGAAGATGAGGAGGATGAGGAAGATGAGAAGCTCAAGAAGGCTGAGCAAGTTGAGGAAGATGAGGAAGATAAGGAGGATGAGAAGATCAAGAAGGATGAGAAATTTGAGGAAGATGAGCAATTTGGGGAAGACGAGGAGGATGAGAAATATGAGGAAGTTGAGGAAGATGAAGAGGATGAGAAAATCGAGAAGGGTGAGGAAAAGGAGGTAGATGAGGAGGATGAGGAAGTTGAAGAAGATGAGGAAGATGAGAAATTTGAGGAGGATGAGAAGATCAGGAAGGATGAGCAAGTTGAGCAAGTTGAGGAAGATGAGGAGGATGAGAGGATCGAGAAGGATGAGGTAGATGAGAAAGTTGAGGATGGTGAGAAGGATGAGCAAGTTGAGGAAGATGAGAAAGTTAAGGAATATGAAGAGGGTAAGAAGATAGAGAAGGATGAGGAGGATGAAGAAGTTGAAGAAGACGAGGAAGATGATAAGATCGAGAAGGATGAAAAAGCTGAGGAAAATGAGGAGGATGAGAAGATCGATAAGGATGAGGAAGATGAGGAGGATGAAGAAGTTGAAGAAGATGAGGAAGATGAGGAGGGTGAGAAGATTGAGAAGGATGAGAAAGTTGAGGAAGATGAGGAAAATGAGGCGGAAGAGGAGGACGAGAAGATCAAGAAGGAGGAGAAAGTTGAGAAGGATGAAGAGGATGAGGAAGATAAAGAGGATGAGAAGATCAAGAAGGAAGAAAAGATGGAGAAGGAGGAGAACGTTGAGAAAGATGAAGAGGATGAGGAAGATGAGAAGATCGGGAAGGAAGAGAAAGTCGAGGAAGATGAAGAAGATGATGAAGATGAGAAGGATGAAAAGCTCAAGAAGGAGGAGAAAGTTGAGGAAGATGAGGAAAATGAGGAGGAAGAGGAGGATGAGAACATCAAGAAGGAGGAGAAAGTTGAGGAAGATGAAGAGGATGAGGAAGATAAAGAGGATGAGAAGATCAAGAAGGACAAAAAGATGGAGAAGGAGGAGAAAGTTGAGAAAGATGAATAGGATGGGGAAGATGAGAAGATCGAGAAGGATGAGAAAGTTGAGGAGGATGAGAAGCTCAAGAAGGAAGAGAAAGTTGAGGAAGATGATGAGGGTGAGGAAGATGAGGAGGATGAGAAGATCGAGAGAGATGAGCAAGTCGAGTAAGATGAGAAAGTTGGGGAAGATGATAAGGTTGAGGAAAATGAGGAGGATGAGGAAGTTTAGGATGGCTATGAGGATGAGGAAGACGAGGAGGAAGAGGCGGAGCCACTCTCCCTGCCACTTCTTCACCTCTTCACTTCCTCGTCCTCACGGTCGCCATGGCGCCGCTGTTTTGTTGTCATGGCAGCAGGCGCTCAAGGCTGCATCCTCACCGTCCCTCTCAGCACACACACACACACGCACACACACACACACACACACACACACACACACACACACACACACACACACACACACACGTATAATGACAGGAGGACACTTCACAGGCAATCATCATCAGTTGCCGAGCAACAAGAGAAATAACCTCGTCTGACAGAAACAGCTTTATTATAACTGTCAGTGTGTGTGTGTGTGTGTGTGTGTGTGTGTGTGTGTGTGTGTGTGTGTGTGTGTGTGTGTGTGTGTGTGTGTGTGTGTGTGTGTGTGTGTGTGTGTGTGTGTGTGTGTGTGTGTGTGTGCGCTGCTTTTGTGCTTCAAAAACGTTTATCTTTTCTCTCTTCTCTTTGTTCGACGTCTTTCAACTGTTTAAGGTCTAATAAGACAAAATGTCCGTCACCTGAGACACACACGCACGCACGCACGCACACACACACACACACACACACACACACACACACACACACAAGGTGTGAATGTGCTAAACGTCACACAGGTGTTGAGGTCACCTGCTGCTGCTCTGGGGCGACGTTAGCATGCTGGCTAACAGTTCAGGTGAAAATGTTCCCAGCATGAGAGGAGGTGTTCTCCCGCTAAAGTGAGACAATTAGTCGCCTTAATGGACGCGTCGTCTTCATGGCTGCTCTACTCTGCTCTGCCTGTGTGCTAGTATGACTCTTGTGTAGTAGGACAACCCTTGTGTGGTAGTATGACTCTTGTGTAGTGGTACTACCCTTGTGTGGTAGTACTACTCTTGTGTAGTAGTATTACCACACAAGGGTAGTACCACAGTGGAGGTTGCCCTCCTGTGGGTTCTTCTGACCACAAGCTCTGGTAGTCTGGTGTAACAATGTGTTGTGGTGTAACAAAGTGTTCTGGTGTAACAATGTGTTGTGGTGTAACAAAGTGTTCTGGTGTAACAATGTGTTGTGGTGGAACAGAGTGTTCTGGTGTAACAATGTGCTCTGGTGTAACAAAGTGTTGTGGTGTAACAAAGTGTTCTGGTGTAACAATGTGTTGTGGTGTAACAATGTGTTGTGGTGTAACAATGTGATGTGGTGTAACAATGTGTTGTGGTGTAACAGTGTGTTATGGTGTAGCAATGTGTTGTGGTGTAACAATGTGTTTTGGTCTAGCAATGTGTTGTGGTGTAACAATGTGTTTTGGTGTAGCAATGTGTTGTGGTGTAACAATGTGTTTTGGTGTAACAATGTGTTGTGGTGTAACAATGTGTTGTGGTGTAAAAAAGTTTTCTGGTGTAACAAAGTGTTATGGTGTAACAATGTTTTGTGGTGTAACAATGTGTTGTGGTGTAAAAAAGTTTTCTGGTGTAACAAAGTGTTATGGTGTAACAATGTTTTGTGGTGTAACAATGTGTTGTTGTGTAACAATGTGTTCTTGTGTAAAAATGTGTTGTGGTGTAACAATGTGTTGTGGTGTAATAATGTGTTGTGGTGTAACAATGTGTTGTGGTGTAATAATGGGTTGTGCTGTAACAATGTGTTGTGGTGTAATAATGTGTTGTGGTGTAACAATGTGTTCTGGTGTAATAATGTGTTATTGTGTAACAATGTGTTCTGGTGTAATAATGTGTTATTGTGCAACAATGTGTTCTGGTGTAATAATGTGTTATTGTGTAAAAAAGTGTTGTGGTGTAACAAAGTGTTGTGATGTAACAATGTGTTGTGTTGTAACCATGTGTTGTTGTGTAACAATGTGTTGTGGTGGAACGGTGTGTTGTTGTGTAGCAATGTGTTGTTGTGTACCAATGTGTTGTGGTGTAACAATGTGTTGTGGTGTAATAATGTGTTGTGGTGTAACAATGTGTTCTGGTGAAATAATGTGTTGTGGTGTAACAATGTGTTGTGGTGTAATAATGTGTTGTGGTGTAACAATGCGTTGTGATGTAACAATGTGTTGTGATGTAACAATGTGTTCTGGTGTAACAATGTGTTCTGGTGTAATAATGTGTTATTGTGTAACAATGTGTTGTGGTGTAACAAAGTGTTGTGGTGTAACAATGTGTTGTGGTGTAACAAAGTGTTTTGGTGTAACAATGTGTTGTGGTGTAACAAAGTGTTATGGTGTAACAATGTTTTGTGGTGTAACAATGTGTTGTGTAACAATGTGTTCTGTGTAAAAATTTGTCGTGGTGTAACAATGTGTTGTGGTGTAATAATGGGTTGTGGCGTAACAATGTGTTGTGGTGTAATAATGTGTTGTGGTGTAACAATTTCTTCTGGTGTAATGTGTTATTGTGTAACAATGTGCTGTGGTGTAACAAAGTGTTGTGGTGTAACAATGTGTTGTGGTGTAACAAAGTGTTTTGGTGTAACAATGTGTTGTGGTGTAAAAAAGTGTTGTGGTGTAACAAAGTGTTATGGTGTAACAATGTTTTGTGGTGTAACAATGTGTTATGGTGTAACAATGTTTTGTGGTGTAACAATGTGTTGTGGTGTAACGTTGTGGTGTAACGTTGTGGTGTAACAATGTGTTGTGGTGTAACGTTGTGGTGTAACAATGTGTTATTGTGCGCACGCGTGGCAGATCCGCATTCTCTTTCATCAACTTTTCAGTCTTTCGGCTGCTCTTCCTCTTACGGTGTGGTCTGGTGCACATGTGCGGCTCCTCTCCATCCATCTTTAGCCATCCATCATCTATCCATCCATCCATCCATCATCTATCTATCCATCATTCATTCATCCCTCATATTGATTCATCATCCACCCATCCATCCACCATATTCATCCATCATCATTCATCCATTTGTTCATTCACACATTCATCCATTTATCCATTCATCATCATCCAGTCATCATAATCTATCCATCCACCCATCAATCCATCCATCCATCCATCCATCCATCAACCATTCATCATCATTTATGATCATTTATCATCATCATCATCATCATTTAGTGGTCCACCATCCATTCATCATCAAACATCAACGCTGCTCATTCATCCCTCATCCATCCATCCATTCCTGACAATTCATCATCATTCTTCCATCCATTATCCATTCATCCATTCATCCATCCATCACCCATTCATCCATGCATCCAGCCATCATCCATTCGTCATCATTCATCTGTCCAACTATTTATCGATCAACCATTCATCATCATTCATCATCATTCATCATCATCATTCAGCCAACCACCATCCATTCATTTTCAATCATCATCATTTGTCCATTCATGATTCATCCTCCATCCATACATCCAACCATCCATCCATTCCTGACAATTCATCCTCATTCATCCATCCATTATCATCCATCCATCCATACATCCATCCATCCATCCATCAGTGCATCCATCATCATTCATCCGTCCAACTATTTATCGATCAACCATTCATCATCATTCATCATCATCATTCAGCCAACCACCATCCATTCATCAATGCGTCCATCATCTATCATCCATACATCCAACCATCCATCCATTCCTGACAATTCATCCTCATTCATCCATCCATCCATTCATCCATCATCTATTCATCATCCATTTATCATCCAGTCATTTGTCCATGTATTCATCCATCCATTCCTTGATACATCCATACATCCATCCATCATGTATCCATCCATAAATCCATAATTTATCCATCCATACATCCATCCATCCATCCATCAGTGCATCCATCATCATTCATCCGTCCAACTATTTATCGATCAACCATTCATCATCATCATTCAGCCAACCACCATCCATTCATCAATGCATCCATCATCTATCATCCATCCATCCATCCATCCTCCATCAATGCATCCATCATCTATCATCCATGCATCATCATCCATCCATCCATCCATCCATCCATCCATCCATTTATCCAGCTATCATCCCTTCATCATCATTCATCCATCGATTATCCATTTATCCACCTGCTCATCCATCCATCTATTCATCCATCTATCATCCCTTCATCATCCATCATCCATTCATCCAGCCGTTCATCCATTTATTCATTCATCATCCACACATCCATCCATCATCCGTCCATCTAACCATTCATCTATTCATCCATCATCCATATATCCATCCATTTATCCATCCATCCATCCATCCATCCATCATCTACCCATTAATTAATCCATCATGTATCAGTCATTCATCCTTTTAATCCATCCATCCATTCATTCATCAATCCATCATTTGTCCACCCGTCCAACTATCCATCAATCCATTCATTCATATACCCATCCTTATACCCTATTATCGATTCACACATCCATCAATCCAGCCATTCATTCATTATCCATCATTCCACCCAGTCATAGATCCATCAATCCACCCACCCACTCATCCATCCATTTATTCAAATCCATCCATCCATCCATCCATTTATCGTCCATTATCCAGCAAGTCATCACTTTATTCATAGAACCACATTTCCATCATTTAACCATTCATCATGCATCCATCATCATCAATTCATTGATTCATTGATTGATTGATTCATTCATTCATTCATTCATTCATGCATCCATTCATCTATCCATCAATCCATCATCCATCCATCCATTTATCCAGCATTGATCAATCTGCCTATTCATTCATTCATTCATTTATTCATCCATCCATCCATTCATCCATTCAGCCATGCATCAATCTATCTAACCATCCAACCAGCCAGCCATCCATCTAACCATTCATCTATCATCCATTGATCCATCCCTTTATCCATCCCTTTATCCATCCCTTTATCCATCTGTCCATCCATCCATCATCCAACCATAAATTCATCCATCATGTATCAGCCATTCATCATTTTAATCCATCTATCCATTTATTCATCAATCCATCATTCCTCCACTCATCCAACCATCCATCATTCATTCATTCATATATCCATCCTTATACCCTGTTATCCATTTACACATCCATCAATCCAGCCATTCATTCATTATCCATCAATCCACCCACCCACTCATCCATCCATTTATTCAAATCCATCCATCCATTTATCATCCATCATCCATTCATCCAGCAATTCATCCATTTATTCATCCAACCATATTTTCATCATTTAACCATTCATCATCCATCCATCCATCCTTCAATTAATTCATTCATTCATTCATTCATCCATCCATTCATTCATTCATCCATGCATTCATGCATTCATTCATCCAGCCATGCATTCATGCATTCATACATTCATTCATCCATTCATCATCCATCCACCCATCCATCCATTTATCTAGCATTGATCAATCTGTCCATTCATTCATTCATTCGTTCATTCATGTATTCATTCATTCATTCATCCATCCATCCTTTCAATCATGCATTAATTCATCCATCCATTCATCCATCCATCATCCATCCATCCATTTATCCAGCATTGGTCAATCTGCCCATTCATTCATTCATTCATTCATGCATTCATTTATCCTTCATCCATCCATCCATCCATTCATTCATCCATGCATTCACTCATTCATTCATTCATCCATCAACTCACCCATCCATTTATCCAGCCATTTATCAATCTGCCTACCCATTCATCCATCCATCCTCCATTCATCCACCGACCCATCAATCATCCCATCTCTATATCTAACATGTATCATCCACCCAGTCAAACATTCATCCATCCACTCATACAACTATCACTCCACACATTCATCCATTCATTTATTCACATCATCAATCAACCATCCCTCATCCATCCATCATGAATCCAGACATTCATCCTTTTCATCCATCCAACCATCCATCCACTAATACACCCTGTCTATTCATCCATCCATCATTTATCCATCCATTCTGCGGCCAATCCGAGGTGGGGTTGCGGGGGCAGCAGCCTAAGCAGAGAAGCCCAGACTTCCCTCTCCCCAGCCACTTGGTCCAGCTCCTCCCGGGGGATCCCGAGGCGTTCCCAGGCCAGCCGGGAGACATAGTCCTGGGTCTTCCCCGTGACATAGTCTTCCCAACGTGTCCTGGGTCTTCCCCGTGACATAGTCTTCCCAACCTGTCCTGGGTCTTCCCGGTGGCACGGGCACGTCCGACCGGTAGGAGGCCACGTGGAAGACCCAGGACAGGTTGGGAGGACTATGTCACGGGGAAGACCCAGGACAGGTTGGGAAGACTATGTCACGGGGAAGACCCAGGACAGGTTGGGAGGACTATGTCACGTGGAAGACCCAGGACAGGTTGGGAAGACTATGTCACGTGGAAGACCCAGGACAGGTTGGGAAGACTATGCCACGGGGAAGACCCAGGACAGGTTGGGAGGACTATGTCACGGGGAAGACCCAGGACACGTTGGGAAGACTATGTCATGGGGAAGACCCAGGACAGGTTGGGAAGACTATGCCACGGCGAAGACCCAGGACAGGTTGGGAAGACTATGTCACGTGGTAGACCCAGGACAGGTTGGGAAGACTATGCCACGGGGAAGACCCAGGACAGGTTGGGAGGACTATGTCACGGGGAAGACCCAGGACAGGTTGGGAAGACTATGCCACGGCGAAGACCCAGGACAGGTTGGGAAGACTATGTCACGTGGAAGACCCAGGACAGGTTGGGAAGACTATGTCACGGGGAAGACCCAGGACAGGTTGGGAAGACTATGCCACGGCGAAGACCCAGGACAGGTTGGGAAGACTATGTCACGGCGAAGACCCAGGACAGGTTGGGAAGACTATGCCACGTGGAAGACCCAGGACAGGTTGGGAGGACTATGTCACGGGGAAGACCCAGGACAGGTTGGGAGGACTATGTCACGGGGAAGACCCAGGACAGGTTGGGAAGACTATGCCACGTGGAAGACCCAGGACAGGTTGGGAGGACTATGTCACGTGGAAGACCCAGGACAGGTTGGGAAGACTATGCCACGTGGAAGACCCAGGACAGGTTGGGAGGACTATGTCACGTGGAAGACCCAGGACAGGTTGGGAAGACTATGCCACGTGGAAGACCCAGGACAGGTTGGGAGGACTATGTCACGTGGAAGACCCAGGACAGGTTGGGAAGACTATGCCACGTGGAAGACCCAGGACAGGTTGGGAGGACTATGTCACGTGGAAGACCCAGGACAGGTTGGGAAGACTATGTCACGGGGAAGACCCAGGACAGGTTGGGAAGACTATGCCACGTGGAAGACCCAGGACAGGTTGGGAGGACTATGTCACGTGGAAGACCCAGGACACGTTGGGAAGACTATGTCACGGCGAAGACCCAGGACAGGTTGGGAAGACTATGTCACGTGGAAGACCCAGGACAGGTTGGGAAGACTATGTCACGTGGAAGACCCAGGACAGGTTGGGAAGACTATGTCACCTGGAAGACCCAGGACAGGTTGGGAAGACTATGCCACGGCGAAGACCCAGGACAGGTTGGGAAGACTATGTCACGGCGAAGACCCAGGACAGGTTGGGAAGACTATGCCACGTGGAAGACCCAGGACAGGTTGGGAGGACTATGTCACGGGGAAGACCCAGGACAGGTTGGGAGGACTATGTCACGGGGAAGACCCAGGACAGGTTGGGAAGACTATGCCAC
>NC_084634.1:2552976-2572976 GCF_033978795.1 Nerophis ophidion | reverse complement strand
GCTAAATTTAAGACTAGATGTGACTAATCTAAGACTAAAACTAGATGTGACTAAGCTAAATTTAAGACTAGATGTGACTAATACTAAGTCCAAGACTAGATGTGACTAAGCTAAGTCTAAGACTAGATGTGACCAATCTAAGTCTAAGACTAGGTGTGACCAATCTAAGTCTAAGACTAGATGTGACCAATCTAAGACTAAGACTAGATGTGACTAAGCTAAATTTAAGACTAGATGTGACTAATCTAAGACTAAAACTAGATGTGACTAAGCTAAATTTAAGACTAGATGTGACTAAGACTAAGTCCAAGACTAGATGTGACTAAGCTAAGTCTAAGACTAGATGTGACTAAGACCAAGTCCAAGACTAGATGTGACTAAACTAAATTTAAGACCAAATGTGACTAATCTAAGACTAGATGTGACTAAGACTAAGTCCAAGACTAGATGTGACAAAGCTAAATTTAAGACTAGATGTGACTAATCTAAGATTAAGACTAGATGTGACTAAGCTAAATTTAAAACTAGCTGTGACTAATATAAGACTAAGACTAGATGTGACTAAGACCAAGTCCAAGACTAGATGTGACTAAGCTATATTTAAGACTAAATGTGACTAAACTAAGACTAAATGTGACTAAGACTTAGTCCAAGACTAGATGTGACTAATATAAGACTAAGACTAGATGTGACTAAGACCAAGTCCAAGACTAGATGTGACTAAGCTATATTTAAGACTAAATGTGACTAAACTAAGACTAAATGTGACTAAGACTAAGTCCAAGACTAGATGTGACTAAACTCAATTTAAGACTAGATGTGACTAATCTAAGAATACGAGTAAATGTGACTAAGACTAAGTCCAAGACTAGATGTGACTAATATAAGACTAAGACTAGATGTGACTAAGACCAAGTCCAAGACTAGATGTGACTAAGCTATATTTAAGACTAAATGTGACTAAACTAAGACTAAATGTGACTAAGACTTAGTCCAAGACTAGATGTGACTAATATAAGACTAAGACTAGATGTGACTAAGACCAAGTCCAAGACTAGATGTGACTAAGCTATATTTAAGACTAAATGTGACTAAACTAAGACTAAATGTGACTAAGACTAAGTCCAAGACTAGATGTGACTAAACTCAATTTAAGACTAGATGTGACTAATCTAAGAATACGAGTAAATGTGACTAAGACTAGATGTGACTAAGACTAAGTCCAAGACTAGATGTGACTAAGACTAAGTCCAAGACTAGATGTGACTAAACTCAATTTAAGACTAGATGTGACTAATGTAAGACTAAGACTAGATGTTGTCATGTGACCACACACACACACACACACACACACACACACACACACACACACACACACACACACACACACACACACACACACACACACACACACACACACACACACTCCACAAGCGTCTCATCTGCTGAAGTGTGTGTGGGCTGATTACACCTCATGATAAGGTACAGCTGCAGTGTGTGTGTGTGTGTGCGTGTGTGTGTGTGTGTGTGTGTGCGTGCGTGTGTGTGTGTGTGTGTGTGTGTGTGTGTGTGTGTGTGTGTGTGTGTGTGTGTGTGTGTGTGTGTGTGTGTGTGTGTGTGTGTGTGTGTGTGTGTGTGTGTGTGTGTGTGTAAAAAAACTAGCTGGTTGTTATAGTTCCTTCTTTTAAACCTGTGAACCCACAATGCATTGCAGCACATGAATGCCACTTGAAACCATGAGTTAGAATGACAGGCTGAGTAGTCACCTTTTACAGGTGTGGCCTCCAGGTAGACACATGTTTCCTACAGCTTGTCCCTTTTGGGGTTGTGTGGTGTGTTGGAGCCTATCCCAGCTGCAGTCAGGTGGAAGGCAGGGTACACCCTGGACAAGTCACCCTCTCATCTAGACAGGTATGGTTTCCGTTAAAAGCAATCTGAATGTTTGAAAAGTTAATTGTAGATTGGTTTTAGGATTAACTATTAGCATGCTAACTTTAGCATACCTGTTGAGATGCTCGAGCTTCTCAAATAAATCTAAAATAGACAATTTTGTTTGACTAATTGATTACAAAAGTGTTCAATACATGCTTCCCAAAAAATGTTTAGCTAATATTTTAGCCGTACATCTCAGTGTCATATAACTTGGTCTTTGATACATGTCAACTATTAGCATGCTAACTTTAGCATACCTGTTGAGATGCTCGAGCTTCTCAAATAAATCTAAAACCCACAATTTTGTTTGACTATTCATTAGAAAGATTTTCAATACATGCTAACTTTTTGTTTTTTAGCTAATATTTTAGCCGTACATTTTGGAGTCATAAACTCGGTCCTTGATACATGTCAACTGTTAGCATGCTAACTTTAGCATACCTGTGCCTGTTGAGATGCTCGAGCTTCTCAAATAAATCTAAAATAGACAATTTTGTTTGACTAATTGATTACAAAAATGTTCAATACATGCTCCCCAAAAATTTGTGCTAATATTTTAGCCGTACATCTTAGTGTCATATAATTTTGTCCTTGATACATGTCAACTGTTAGCATGCTAACTTTAGCATACCTGTTGAGATGCTCGAGCTTCTCAAATAAATCTAAAACCCACAATTTTGTTTGACTATTTGATTACAAAAATGTTCAATACATGCTCAAAATTTTTTTTAGCTAACATTTTAGCCGTCCATCTCAGTGTCATATAACTTTGTCCTTGACACATGTCAACTGTTAGCATGCTAACTTTAGCATACCTGTTGAGATGCTCGAGCTTCTCAAATAAATATAAAATAGACAATTTTGTTTGACTATTTGATTACAAAAATGTTCAATACATGCTCAAAATTTTTTTTAGCTAATATTTTAGCCGTACATCTTAGTGTCATATAACTTTGTCCTTGACACATGTCAACTGTTAGCATGCTAACTTTAGCATACCTGTTGAGATGCTCGAGCTTCTCAAATAAATCTAAAACCCACAATTTTGTTTGACTATTTGATTAGAAACATTTTCAATACATGCTAACTTTTTGTTTTTTAGCTAATATTTTATCCGTACATTTCGGAGTCATAAACTCGGTCCTTGATACATGTCAACTGTTAGCATGCTAACTTTAGCATACCTGGGCCTGTTGAGATGCTCGAGCTTTTCAAATAAATCTAAAATAGAAATTTTAGTTTGACTAATTGATTACAAAAATGTTCAATACATGCTCCCCAAAAATTTGTGCTAATATTTTAGCCGTACATCTTAGTGTCATATAATTTTGTCCTTGATACATGTCAACTGTTAGCATGCTAACTTTAGCATACCTGTTGAGATGCTCAAGCTTCTCAAATAAATCTAAAACCCACAATTTTGTTTGACTATTCATTAGAAAGATTTTCAATACATGCTAACTTTTTGTTTTTCAGCTAATATTTTAGCCGTACACCTCGGAGTCATATAACTCGGTCCTTGATACATGTCAACTGTTAGCATGCTAACTTTAGCATACCTGTTGAGATGCCCGAGCTTCTCAAATAAATATAAAATAGACAATTTTGTTTGACTATTTGATTACAAAAATGTTCAATACATGCTCAAAATTTTTTTTAGCTAACATTTTAGCCGTCCATCTCAGTGTCATATAACTTTGTCCTTGACACATGTCAACTGTTAGCATGCTAACTTTAGCATACCTGTTGAGATGCTCGAGCTTCTCAAATAAATCTAAAACCCACAATTTTGTTTGACTATTCATTAGAAAGATTTTCAATACATGCTAACTTTTTGTTTTTCAGCTAATATTTTAGCTGTAGATCTCAGTGTCATATAACTTTGTCCTTCATACATGTCAACTGTTAGCATGCTAACTTTAGCATACCTGTTGAGATGCTCGAGCTTCTCAAATAAATCTAAAACCCACAATTTTGTTTGACTATTTGATTAGAAACATTTTCAATACATGCTAACTTTCTGTTTTTTAGCTAATATTTTAGCCGTACATTTTGGAGTCATAAACTCGGTCCTTGATACATGTCAACTGTTAGCATGCTAACTTTAGCATACCTGTTGAGATGCTCGAGCTTCTCAAATAAATCTAAAACCCACAATTTTGTTTGACTATTTGATTAGAAACATTTTCAATACATGCTAACTTTCTGTTTTTTAGCTAATATTTTATCCGTACATTTTGGAGTCATAAACTCGGTCCTTGATACATGTCAACTGTTAGCATGCTAACTTTAGCATACCTGTGCCTGTTGAGATGCTCGAGCTTCTCAAATAAATCTAAAATAGACAATTTTGTTTGACTAATTGATTACAAAAATGTTCAATACATGCTCCCCAAAAATTTGTGCTAATATTTTAGCCGTACATCTTAGTGTCATATAATTTTGTCCTTGATACATGTCAACTGTTAGCATGCTAACTTTAGCATACCTGTTGAGATGCTCGAGCTTCTCAAATAAATCTAAAACCCACAATTTTGTTTGACTATTTGATTACAAAAATGTTCAATACATGCTCAAAATTTTTTTTAGCTAACATTTTAGCCGTCCATCTCAGTGTCATATAACTTTGTCCTTGACACATGTCAACTGTTAGCATGCTAACTTTAGCATACCTGTTGAGATGCTCGAGCTTCTCAAATAAATATAAAATAGACAATTTTGTTTGACTATTTGATTACAAAAATGTTCAATACATGCTCAAAATTTTTTTTAGCTAATATTTTAGCCGTACATCTTAGTGTCATATAACTTTGTCCTTGACACATGTCAACTGTTAGCATGCTAACTTTAGCATACCTGTTGAGATGCTCGAGCTTCTCAAATAAATCTAAAACCCACAATTTTGTTTGACTATTTGATTAGAAACATTTTCAATACATGCTAACTTTTTGTTTTTTAGCTAATATTTTATCCGTACATTTCGGAGTCATAAACTCGGTCCTTGATACATGTCAACTGTTAGCATGCTAACTTTAGCATACCTGGGCCTGTTGAGATGCTCGAGCTTTTCAAATAAATCTAAAATAGAAATTTTAGTTTGACTAATTGATTACAAAAATGTTCAATACATGCTCCCCAAAAATTTGTGCTAATATTTTAGCCGTACATCTTAGTGTCATATAATTTTGTCCTTGATACATGTCAACTGTTAGCATGCTAACTTTAGCATACCTGTTGAGATGCTCAAGCTTCTCAAATAAATCTAAAACCCACAATTTTGTTTGACTATTCATTAGAAAGATTTTCAATACATGCTAACTTTTTGTTTTTCAGCTAATATTTTAGCCGTACACCTCGGAGTCATATAACTCGGTCCTTGATACATGTCAACTGTTAGCATGCTAACTTTAGCATACCTGTTGAGATGCCCGAGCTTCTCAAATAAATATAAAATAGACAATTTTGTTTGACTATTTGATTACAAAAATGTTCAATACATGCTCAAAATTTTTTTTAGCTAACATTTTAGCCGTCCATCTCAGTGTCATATAACTTTGTCCTTGACACATGTCAACTGTTAGCATGCTAACTTTAGCATACCTGTTGAGATGCTCGAGCTTCTCAAATAAATCTAAAACCCACAATTTTGTTTGACTATTCATTAGAAAGATTTTCAATACATGCTAACTTTTTGTTTTTCAGCTAATATTTTAGCTGTAGATCTCAGTGTCATATAACTTTGTCCTTCATACATGTCAACTGTTAGCATGCTAACTTTAGCATACCTGTTGAGATGCTCGAGCTTCTCAAATAAATCTAAAACCCACAATTTTGTTTGACTATTTGATTAGAAACATTTTCAATACATGCTAACTTTCTGTTTTTTAGCTAATATTTTAGCCGTACATTTTGGAGTCATAAACTCGGTCCTTGATACATGTCAGCTATTAGCATGCTAACTTTAGCATACCTGTGCCTGTTGAGATGCTCGAGCTTCTCCAATAAATCCAAAACCCACAATTTTGTTTTGACTATTTGATCAGAAATTTTTTTTAATACATGCTAACTTTTTATTTTTTTATTTGACCTAATAGCATTTCTCTACATTATCACCTGAAAACACAGCTATTTTTATATTGTTATTATTTAAAAAAAAAACTCCAAAGGCAGTCGAGACACTTGCATCATGCATCAACATGACAACATGTACCAGCAGGGGGCGCCACCTCTACTTGTTCTCCCAAAGTCAACACACACACACACACACACACACACATAGTGTAATTGTTTCCTGGTGTCTCATGTGAGACATGTTTCCCAGCGGGTTCGACACATCTCACCAGTGCAGCCTTGTTAGTTTCATAATGACACGCTACACACACACACACACACACACACACACACACACACACACACACACACACACACATAGATTACTATTACAGGGTGGGGGATAATCACGTAATCCGACCATGTCCTCTAATCGGGTTTCGGGTAGCAGCATTTGGTAAAATGCCGCTATCCCCCCCCCCCCACCCCCAACCCCCCTCCACCCCCGCCTCAAATGGTCTTGCGGCGTCAAACCGTCCAACAATCCGGGATTAACCATAAACCGAAGCATCGGACATAGCCCTTCTTGTACTGTTTTCCTTTCTTAGGCAATGGAAGCTAACTCCCCAGGTCAGACACAAGCCGATCTGGCGGCATCTGGTGGTCGAAGGCTGTAATTACACCTCTCTGAAAAGGAATCCAAAGAGGAATGGAATGAGGGGTTTAAAGGGGAACATTATCACCATTTCAAAAGGGTTAAAAACAATTAAAAATCAGTTCCCAGTGGCTTGTTGTATTTTTTTCGAAGTTTTTTTCAAAATTTTACCGGTCCCGGAATATCCCAAAAAAAAAAAAAAAGCTTTAAAGTGCCTTATTTTCGCTATCTTCGAAACCACTATCCGTTTCCCTCTGTGATTAGCACAGCAAGATATAGCGACGTTAGCTCGGATTTCAGCGACTTAAGCGATTCAACGGATCTCGCATGTTTTGAAACGGATGCTCGGAGTATGGAGGCGGATAGCGAAAACGAAATTGAAGAAGAAATCGAAGCTATTTGGCCATAGCGTGGGTGTACCTAATGAAGTGGCTGCCTTATTAGCATCGCCGGTAAAAATGTGCGGACCAAACGATCAGGACTTTCGCATCTCGTCACAATGGAGCAACTTAAATCCGTCGATTGGTAAGTGTTTGTTTCGCATTAAATGTTGGTATCTAGTTTCAAATGTACATACAGCTAGCGTAAATAGCAATTTTAGCATCGATTAGCGTAACATGTTGGCATCGATTAGCTGGCAGTCATCCATCCATCCATCATCTTCCGCTTATCCAAGGTCGGGTCGCGGGGGCAACAGCCTAAGCAGGGAAACCCAGACTTCCCTCTCCCCAGCCACTTCGTCTAGCTCTTCCCGGGGGATCCCGAGGCGTTCCCAGGCCAGCCGGGAGACATAGTCTTCCCAACGTGTCCTGGGTCTTCCCCGTGGCCTCCTACCGGTTGGACGTGCCCTAAACACATCCCTAGGGAGGCGTTCGGGTGGCATCCTGACCAGATGCCCGAACCACCTCATCTGGCTCCTCTCGATGTGAAGGAGCAGCGGCTTTACTTTGAGTTCCTCCCGGATGGCAGAGCTTCTCACCCTATCTCTAAGGGAGAGACCCAAACTCATTTGGGCCGCTTGTACCCGTGATCTTATCCTTTCGGTCATGACCCAAAGCTCATGACCATAGGTGAGGATGGGAACGTAGATCGACCGGTAAATTGAGAGCTTTGCCTTCCGGCTCAGCTCCTTCTTCACCACAACAGATCGGTACAACGTCCGCATTACTGAAGACGCCGCACCGATCCGCCTGTCGATCTCACGATCCACTCTTCCCCCACTCGTGAACAAGACTCCTAGGTACTTGAACTCCTCCACTTGGGGCAGGGTCTCCTTCCCAACCCGGAGATGGCACTCCACCCTTTTCTGGGCGAGAACCATGGACTCGGACTTGGAGGTGCTGATTCTCATTCCGGTCGCTTCACACTCGGCTGCGAACCGATCCAGCGAGAGCTGAAGATCCCGGCCAGATGAAGCCATCAGGACCACATCATCTGGAAAAAGCAGAGACCTAATCCTGCAGTTACCAAACCGGAACCCCTCAACGCCTTGACTGCGCCTAGAAATTCTGTCCATAAAAGTTGTGAACGGAATCGGTGACAAAGGACAGCCTTGGCGGAGTCCAACCCTCACTGGAAACGTGTCCAACTTACCGCCGGCAATGCGGACCAAGTTCTGACACTGATCATACAGGAAGTGGACCGCCACAATAAGACAGTCCGATACCCCATACTCTCTGAGCACTCCCCACAGGACTTCCCGAGGGACACGGTCCAATGCCTTCTCCAAGTCCACAAAGCACATGTAGACTGGTTGGGCAAACTCCCATGCACCCTCAAGAACCCTGCCGAGAGTATAGAGCTGGTCCACAGTTCCACGACCAGGACGAAAACCACACGGTTCCTCCTGAATCCGAGGTTGGACTATCCGACGTAGCCTCCTCTCCAGTACACCTGAATAAACCTTACCGGGAAGGCTGAGGAGTGTGATCCCACCATAGTTGGAACACACCACCCCGGTCTGCCAAATATGTCTGATTAGCACATAAGTCAACAACATCCACAAAACTCACCTTTTGTGATTTTGTTGACTTTATAGTTGCAAATGCATCTGCAGGTTATCCATACATCTCTGTGCCATGTCTGCTTCAGCACCGCCGGTAAATAGCATGTTAGCGCTCGATTAGCGTAGCATGTTAGCATCGATTAGCTGGCAGTCACGCCGCGACCAAATATGTCTGATTGGCACATAAGTCAACAACATCAACAAAACTCACCTTTGTGATTTCGTTGACTATCGTTGCAAATGCATCTGCAGGTTATCCATACATCTCTGTGCCATGTCTGTCTTAGCATCGCCGGTAAATAGCATGTTAGCATCGATTAGCGTAGCATGTTAGCATCGATTAGCTGGCAGTCAACATCAACAAAACTCACCTTTGTGATTTCGTTGACTATCGTTGCAAATGCATCTGCAGGTTATCCATACATCTCTGTGCCATGTCTGTCTTAGCACCGCCGGTAAATAGCATGTTAGCATCGATTAGCATAGCATGTTAGCATCAATTAGATGGCAGTCAACATCAACAAAACTCACCTTTGTGATTTCGTTGACTATCGTTGCAAATGCATCTGCAGGTTATCCATACATCTCTGTGCCATGTCTGTCTTAGCACCGCCGGTAAATAGCATGTTAGCATCGATTAGCGTAGCATGTTAGCATCGATTAGATGGCAGTCAACATCAACAAAACTCACCTTTGTGATTTCGTTGACTATCGTTGCAAATGCATCTGCAGGTTATCCATACATCTCTGTGCCATGTCTGCTTTAGCACCGCCGGTAAATAGCATGTTAGCATCGATTAGCGTAGCATGTTAGCATCGATTAGCTGGCAGTCAACATCAACAAAACTCACCTTTGTGATTTCGTTGACTATCGTTGCAAATGCATCTGCAGGTTATCCATACTACTCTGTGCCATGTCTGCTTTAGCACTGCCGGTAAATAGCATGTTAGCATCGATTAGCGTAGCATGTTAGCATCGATTAGCTGGCAGTCAACATCAACAAAACTCACCTTTGTGATTTCATTGACTTTATTGTTGCAAATGCATTTGCAGGTTATCCATACATCTCTGTGCCATGTCTGCTTTAGCACCGCCGGTAAATAGCATGTCGGCATCGATTAGCGTAGCATGTTAGCATCGATTAGCTGGCAGTCAACATCAACAAAACTCACCTTTGTGATTTCGTTGACTATCGTTGCAAATGCATCTGCAGGTTATCCATACATCTCTGTGCCATGTCTGCCTTAGCATCGCCGGTAAATAGCATGTTAGCATCGATTAGCGTAGCATGTTAGCATCAAAAGGGAACTCCGTGGTATACTCGGACTATGCAGATGTTGAGATTGACTGAAGAATCCAAGCATGCGGGGGCCACTTTGATATTTTTCCTTTTTAAAAGCAATACAATAGTTGTTGTTGTTTTTTTACCTTTATGGCTTTCCTCAAGTTTGGTCCCCAGTCATAAAAATGTTCGAAATAAGTCATAAGTTATCATTTTTTTCGTTTAATGCTTGAATCCCGAGATCGACTTCTAGGTCTGTCTGTCGTTATAACATTTTTTGGGACAGAGGACCTTATTTTATTTGTAAGGTTTTATTATTATTATACTAATTTGACCCCCTTAACATGCTTCAAAACTCACTAAATTTGACACATATCAGGACTGGCAAAAACTGCCATTCAATCAAAAAAACAAAACCCAAACTCTAGCGCCCCCTAGGAAAAAAAACACAACCAAAATTGCTTGTAACTTCCATTAGGAATGTCGTAGAGACATGAAACAAAACCCCTCCATGTAGGTCTCACTTAGACCTACATTTCATAAAATGACATCCTTCAGCAAAAATCAACAGGAAGTTGGCAAACACCCCTTCAAAACAAAAGTTTCCTAAAAAAACCCGTCATTTTTGCCTCTTTGAGCTGTAATTTGACCCCCTTAAAATGCTACAAAACTCATCAAACTGGACACACACATCAGGACTGGTGAAAATTGCCATCTAATAAAAAAAATTAAAAAAATTAAAATTGCGCTCTAGCGCCCCCTAGGAAGAAAACACAGACAAAACTGCCTTTGACTTCCAGTAGGAATGTCGTAGAGACATGAAACAAAAACCTCTATGTAGGTCTGACTTAGACCTACATTTCATAAAATGACATCCTTCAGCAAAAATCAACAGGAAGTTGGCAAAAACCCCTTCAAAACAAAAGTTTCCTAAAAAAATGTAATTTTTGCCTCTTTGAGCTGTTATTCGACCGCCTTAAAATGCTGCAAAACTCACCAAACTGGACACACACATCAGGACTGGTGAAAATTGCGATCCAATAAAAAAAATAAAAATTAAAATTAAAATTGCACTCTAGCGCCCCCTAGGAATAAAACACAGACAAAACCGCTCTTGGGAAGAAAACACAGACAAAACTGCTTTTAACTTCCGGTAAGAATGTCGTAGAGACATGAAACAAAAACTTCCATGTAGGTTTCACTTAGACCTACATTTCATAAAATGACATCCTTCAGCAAAAATCAACAGGAAGTTGGCAAACAACCCTTAAAACAAAAGTTTCCTAAAAAATGACATTTTTGCCTCTTTGAGCTGTAATTTGACCCCCTTAAAATGCTTCAAAACTCACCAAACTGGACACACACATCAGGACTGGTGAAAATTGCCATGTAATAAAAAAAAAATAAAAAAAACTCTAGCACCCCCTAGGAATAAAACACAGACAAAACTGCTCTTGGGAAGAAAACACAGACAAAACTGCTTTTAACTTCTGGTAGGAATGTCGTAGAGACATGAAACAAAAACCTCTATGTAGGTCTCACTTAGACTTACATTTCATTCAATGACATTCTTCAGCAAAAATCAACAGGAAGTTGGCAAACAACCCTTCAAAACAAAAGTTGCCTAAAAAATGTCATTTTTGCCTCTTTGAGCTGTAATTTGACCCCCTTAAAATGCTGAAAAACTCACCTAACTGGACACACACATCAAGACTGGCGAAAATTGCCATCTAATAATAAAAATAAAAAAAATTAAAATTGCGCTCTAGCGCCCCCTAGGAAGAAAACACATACAAAACTGCTTGTAACTTCCGGTAGGAATGTCGTAGAGACATGAAACAAAAACCTCTATGTAGGTCTAACTTAGACCTACATTTCATAACATGACATTCTTCAGCAAAAATCAACAGGAAGTTGGCAAACAACCCTTCAAAACAAAAGTTTCCTAAAAAAAAACGTAATTTTTGCCTCTTTGAGCTGTAATTTGACCCCCTTAAAATGCTTCAAAACTCACCAAACTGGACACACACATCAGGACTGGTGAAAATTGCGATCTAATAAAAAAAAAAAAAATTTAAATTGCGCTCTAGCGCCCCCTAGGAATAAAACACAAACAAAACCGCTCTTGGAAAGAAAACAAAGACAAAGGTATGTGTAACTTCCGGTAGGAAAGTCGTAGGGACATGAAACAAAAACGTCTATGTAGGTCTCACTTAGACCTACATTTCATTCATTGACATTCTTCAGCAAATATCAACAGGAAGTAGGCAATTACCCCTTCAAAACAAAAGTTTAGTAAAAACCTGTCACCTTTTTTTCAAACATTATCTCCTCTGAGCGCGTTTGTTGTGTCGTCTTCAAACTCGCACAGGAGAGAGATTGAACCCTTCTGATTAAAAGTTGTGCAAAGAGTTTTTGTAACTGCTCCGGTTTTGATTTTAGGAGCCTTCAAAGAACTGCTACGCTGATGCTGCCGTCTCAAGATGGCCGCTTAAAAGCAGGAAGCACCAGCGTGACCACACAATGCAGAGAAGGTAAGTAATGTGCGGGTAAAGATATGTGGACTGGGTGAAAGAAGGCGGCTCCAGTTTGACACCAGGATACAGAGAAGGTAGGTAATGTGCAGGTAAAGATATGTTGACTGGGTGAAAGAAGGAGGCACCAGTTTGACTCCAGGATACAGAGAAGGTAGGTAATGTGCAGGTAAAGATATGTTGTCTGGGTGAAAGAAGGCGGCACCAGTTTGACTCCAGGATACAGGGAAGGTAGGTAATGTGCAGGTAAAGATATGTTGTCTGGGTGAAAGAAGGAGGCACCAGTTTGACTCCAGGATACAGAGAAGGTAGGTAATGTGCAGGTAAAGATATGTTGTCTGGGTGAAAGAAGGAGGCACCAGTTTGACTCCAGGATACAGAGAAGGTAGGTAATGTGCGGGTAAAGATATGTTGACTGGGTGAAAGAAGGAGGCACCAGTTTGACACCAGGATACAGAGAAGGTAGGTCATGTGCAGGTAAAGATATGTTGTCTGGGTGAAAGAAAGAAGCACCAGTGTGACTCCAGGATGCAGAGAAGGTAGGTAATGTGCAGGTAAAGATATGCTGTCTGGGTGAAAGAAGGCGGCTCCAGTTTGACACCAGGATACAGAGAAGGTAGGTAATGTGCAGGTAAAGATATGTTGACTGGGTGAAAGAAGGAGGCATTAGTTTGACTCCAGGATACAGGGAAGGTAGGTAATGTGCAGGTAAAGATATGTTGACTGGGTGAAAGAAGGAGGCACCAGTTTGACTCCAGGATACAGAGAAGGTAGGTAATGTGCAGGTAAAGATATGTTGACTGGGTGAAAGAAGGAGGCATTAGTTTGACCCCAGGATGCAGGGAAGGTAGGTAATGTGCAGGTAAAGACATGTTGACTGGGTGAAAGATGAAGGCATTAGTTTGACTCCAGGATGCAGGGAAGGTAGGTAATGTGCAGGTAAAGATATGTTGACTGGGTGAAAGAAGGAGGCACCAGTTTGACTCCAGGATACAGGGAAGGTAGGTAAAGTGCAGGTAAAGATATGTTGACTGGGTGAAAGAAGGAGGCATTAGTTTGACCCCAGGATGCAGGGAGGGTAGATAATGTGCAGGTAAAGATATGTCGAATGGGTAAAGGCAGGAAACCATGGACATAATGTTGCACAATGTCATTTTCAAAAAGGCAATACCCACAAAGGTCCCAAGTCTCCCCAAGGCACAAAAAAAAAAACACACCAATTTCATAGACCAATTTTTATTTCATGGTTTTATCTTTCGCTCATTTCTTGGTCTGTTTGTCTCTGCAATGACCGGTGGCGCCTGTAAAAAAATGAACATGTTGTAAAACCCTGGGTATTTCTACCCCGGACTATGACTATTTACCTGCAGACTGAAGGTGAGCCACCGGGCCCTTCGCTGTCGGCCCCCCGCTGTTGGTTTTGGCTTCTAAGGACATCATGCCTGCGGCGAGGGATCCTTTTCCTACCCCGGCTGGGGTGAAGCCAGCTTTTCCCAGGTTGGTATTCTTGGAGTTCTCTGGAACGAAGGGAAGCACATGATTGGGGAAAAAAGGCCACCATAAAAACGATGAAGAAAAGACGGACACTCACTGGAATCCATGTTTGAAGCCTTAGTCCGGTTCTCTTCCAGCCTGCGTGGTGGACTTGGACTTTATATGTACTGGAGACCGGCTGTGGGAGGATCCTTCTGGGGAAATGAAACCTAAAAGGGTGCACTCTTCGTCCTTTGAACAGACGGATGGCAGTTTTGTTTCTGGAGAACCAGTCCAAACCTGAACAGGGGCGTGAACCATCGTTGGGAATGAGTCATCTTCGAGACGAGGACTGCATATTCATTTGTAAAATCTCCATTTACGTCCACGGTTAACTCGTTCGAGTAAGGACAGTTGACCTCAATTCACGACTTTTTACCCGATACGAACTTTCTCTCGGACAACCACTCCATTTACGAGTTCTGTTCGGTAAAAACTCGTAAATCCAGTCAGATGCATGAACAGTAGAACAGTCGAAAGATTGAACAGTTGTCAAAATGTTGCACCGTCAAAGACTCAAAAGTTTGAACAGTCGAAGAGTCAAACATTTAAATAACAGAACAGTTCACAGTTGAATAGTCAATAAGTTTAACTTTCAAAGAGTCAAATAACTAAAGAGTCGAATAGTGAAACTGTCAGATAGTCTAAAAAAACATCAAAGAATTGGATAATTGAACTATTGAACAGTAAAACAGTTTCACTGTCGAACAATCAAAAGTTAAAACAGTTGAAAATTCAGTAGGTTGAAGAGTCAAAGAATCAAACAGTCGAATAATCAAACTGTCACATATTGAACAGTCAAATAGTCGAACAGTTGTTTAAAGAGTCTAAGAGTCAAATTCTCATCTAGTCAGTTGAACAGTAATCAATAAGTTGAACAGTCAAATGCATGAACTGTAGAACAGTCGGATGATTGAGCAGTTGTCAAAATGTTGCACCGTCAAAGACTCAAAAGTTTGAACAGTCAAATAGTCAAAAAGTTGAACCGTCAAAGAGTTAAATAATTGCACAATTGGAAGAGTCTGCAGTCATAAAGTTAAGTTGTCGGACAATGGAAGAGTCAAAAGTTTGAACAGTCGAAGAGTCAAACATTTAAATAACAGAACAGTTCACAGTTGAATAGTCAATAAGTTTAACTTTCAAAGAGTCAAATAATTAAAGAGTCGAATAGTGAAACTGTCAGATAGTCTAAAAAACATCAAAGAATTAGATAATTGAACAGTAAAACAGTTTCACTGTCAAACAATCAAAAGTTAGAACAGTTGAAAATTCAGTAGGTTGAACAGTCAAAGAATCAAAGAGTCGAATAATCAAACTGTCACATAGTCCAACAGTCAAATATCACAACCGTCAAAGAGTTAAATAAATGAACAGTCAATGAGTCAAACAGTCAAATAATCGAACAGTTCACAGTCAAATAGTCAATAAGTTCAAGTAGAACAGTTAAACAATCAAAGAGTCGAATAATCAAACTGTCAAATATTTGAACAGTCAAATAGTCGAACAGTTGTTTAAAGAGTCTTACAGTCAAATTCTAATCTAGTCCGTTGAACAGAGTTCTCACAGAGTTGAACAGTCAAATGCATGAACGGTAGAACAGTCGAATGATTGAACAGTTGTCAAAATGTTGCACCGTCAAAGACTCAAAAGTTTGAACAGTCAAATTGTCAAAAAGTTGAACCGTCAAAGAGTTAAATAATTGCACAATTGGAAGAGTCTACAGTCATAAAGTTAAGTTGTCGGACAATGGAAGAGTCAAAAGTTTGAACAGTCGAAGAGTCAAACATTTAAATAACAGAACAGTTCACAGTTGAATAGTCAATAAGTTTAACTTTCAAAGAGTCAAATAATTAAAGAGTCGAATAGTTAAACTGTCAGATAGTCTAAAAAAACATCAAAGAATTAGATAATTGAACTATTGAACAGTAAAACAGTTTCACTGTCCAACAATCAAAAGTCAAAAGTTCGAACAGTTGAAAATTCAGTAGGTTGAAGAGTCAAAGAATCAAACAGTCGAATAATCAAACTGTCACAGAGTCCAACAGTCAAATATTAAAACCATCAATGAGTTAAATAATTGAACAATTGAACAGTCAAAAAGTCCATCTGTCAAACAATCAAGAGTCAAAACTTTGAACAGCTGAAGATTAAGTTGTTTGAACAGTCAAAGAGTCAGTCTAATATAGAACAGTTCACAGTGGAATAGTCAATAAGTTAAAGTCAAACAGTTAAATAATCAGATTCAAATAAACAAACAGTTGAACAGTCAAATCGTTGAAGTCGAAATATTGAACAGTCAAATAGTTGAACAGTTATTTAAAGATTCTAATAGTCAAATTCTAAACTAGTCAGTTGAACAGTCGAGTAATCAATAAGTTGAACAGTCAAATGCATGAACGGTAGAACAGTCGAATGATTGAGCAGTTGTCAAAATGTTGCACCGTCAAAGACTCAAAAGTTTGAACAGTCAAATAGTCAAAAAGTTGAACCGTCAAAGAGTTAAATAACTGCACAATTGGAAGAGTCTACAGTCATAAAGTTAAGTTGTCGGACAATGGAAGAGTCAAATGTTTGAACAGTCGAAGAGTCAAATAGAACAGTTCACAGTTGAATAGTCAATACGTTAAACAGTCATAGAGTCGAATAATCAAATAGTCAAATATTAGAACCGTCGAAGAGTTAAATAATTGAACAATTGAACAGTCAAAGTCCATCTGTCGAACAATCAAGAGTCAAAACTTTGAACAGCTGAAAATTCAGTAGTTTGAACAGTCGAAGAGTCAAACAGTCAAATAGAACAGTTCACAGTTGAATAGTCAATACGTTAAACAGTCACAGAGTCGAATAATCAAATTGTCAATTGGTTCAACAGTCAAATACTAAAACCGTCGAAGAGTTAAATAATTGAACAGTCAAAAAGTCCATCTGTCGAACAATCAAGAGTCATAACTTTGAACAGCTGAAGATTCAGTAGGCTGAACAGTCGAAGAGTCAAACAGTCAAATAATCAGAGTTGAATAATTAAACAGTCAAATAGTCCAACAGTCATATATTAGAATCGTCAAAGAGTAAAATTATTGAAAAGTTGAAGAGTCAAACAGTCTAATATAGAACAGTTCCCCGTCGAATAGTCAATAAGTTAAAGTCAAACAGTTAAATGATCAGAGTCGAATAATCAAACAGTCGAACAGTGAAATCCTTGAAGTAAAAATATCGAACAGTCAAATAGTTGAACAGTTATTTAAAGAGTCTAATAGTCAAATTCTAAACTAGTCAGTTGAACAGTCGAGTAATCAATAAGTTGAACAGTCAAATGCATGAACTGTAGAACAGTCGAATGATTGAGCAGTTGTCAAAATGTTGCACCGTCAAAGACTCAAAAGTTTGAACAGTCAAATAGTCAAAAAGTTGAACCGTCAAAGAGTTAAATAATTGCACAATTGGAAGAGTCTACAGTCATGAAGTTAAGTTGTCGGACAATGGAAGAGTCAAAAGTTTGAACAGTCGAAGAGTCAAACAGTCAAATAGAACAGTTCACAGTTGAATAGTCAATACGTTAAACAGTCATAGAGTCGAATAATCAAATAGTCAAATATTAGAACCGTCGAAGAGTTAAATAATTGAACAATTGAACAGTCAAAAAGTCCATCTGTCGAACAATCAAGAGTCAAAACTTTGAACAGCTGAAGATTCAGTAATTTGAACAGTCGAAGAGTCAAACAGTCAAATAGAACAGTTCACAGTTGAATAGTCAATACGTTAAACAGTCATAGAGTCGAATAATCAAATAGTCAAATATTAGAACCGTCGAAGAGTTAAATAATTGAACAATTGAACAGTCAAAAAGTCCATTTGTCGAACAATCAAGAGTCATAACTTTGAACAGTTGAAGATTCAGTAGGCTGAACAGTCGAAGAGTCAAACAGTCAAATAATCAGAGTTGAATAATTAAACAGTCAAATAGTCCAACAGTCATATATTAGAATCGTCAAAGAGTAAAATTATTGAAAAGTTGAAGAGTCAAACAGTCTAATATAGAACAGTTCCCCGTCGAATAGTCAATAAGTTAAAGTCAAACAGTTAAATGATCAGAGTCAAATAATCAAACAGTCAAACAGTGAAATCCTTGAAGTCGAAATATCGAACAGTCAAATAGTTGAACAGTTATTTAAAGAGTCTAATAGTCAAATTCTAAACTAGTCAGTTGAACAGTCGAGTAATCAATAAGTTGAACAGTCAAATGCATGAACAGTAGAACAGTCGAATGATTGAACAGTTGTCAAAATGTTGCACCGTCAAAGACTCAAAAGTTTGAACAGTCAAATAGTCAAAAAGTTGAACCGTCAAAGAGTTAAATAATTGCACAATTGGAAGAGTCTACAGTCATAAAGTTAAGTTGTCGGACAATGGAAGAGTCAAAAGTTTGAACAGTCGAAGAGTCAAACATTTAAATAACAGAACAGTTCACAGTTGAATAGTCAATAAGTTTAACTTTCAAAGAGTCAAATAATTAAAGAGTCGAATAGTGAAACTGTCAGATAGTCCAAAAATCACAAATAAAAAACATCAAAGAATTAGATAATTGAACTATTGAACAGTAAAACAGTTTCCCTGTCGAACAATCAAAAGTCAAAAGTTAGAACAGTTGATAATTTCGTTGGTTGAACAGTCAAAGAATCAAACAGTCGAATAATCAAACTGTCACATAGTCCAACAGTCAAATACTAAAACCATCAATGAGTTAAATAATTGAACAATTGAACAGTCAAAAAGTCCATCTGTCAAACAATCAAGAGTCAAAACTTTGAACAGCAGAAGATTAAGTTGTTTGAACAGTCAAAGAGTCAGTCTAATATAGAACAGTTCACAGTGGAATAGTCTAAGTTAAAGTCAAACAATTAAATAATCAGAGTCGAATAATCAAACAGTCGAACAGTCAAATCGTTGAAGTCAAAATATCGAACAGTCAAATAGTTGAACAGTTATTTAAAGAGTCTAATTGTCAAATTCTAAACTAGTCAGTTGAACAGTCGAGTAATCAATAAGTTGAACAGTCAAATGCATGAACAGTAGAACAGTCGAATGATTGAACAGTTGTCAAAATGTTGCACCGTCAAAGACTCAAAAGTTTGAACAGTCAAATAGTCAAAAAGTTGAACCGTCAAAGAGTTAAATAATTGCACAATTGGAAGAGTCTACAGTCATAAAGTTAAGTTGTCGGACAATGGAAGAGTCAAAAGTTTGAACAGTCGAAGAGTCAAACAGTCAAATAGAACAGTTCACAGTTGAATAGTCAATACGTTTAACTTTCAAAGAGTCAAATAATTAAAGAGTCGAATAGTGAAACTGTCAGATAGTCTAAAAAAACATCAAAGAATTAGATAATTGAACAGTAAAACAGTTTCACTGTCGAACAATCAAAAGTCAAAAGTTAGAACAGTTGAAAATTCAGTAGGTTGAAGAGTCAAAGAATCAAACAGTCGAATAATCAAACTGTCACATAGTCCAACAGTCAAATATCACAACCGTCAAAGAGTTAAATAAATGAACAGTCAAAGAGTCAAATAATCGAACAGTTCACAGTCAAATAGTCAATAAGTTCAAGTGAAACAGTTAAACAATCAAAGAGTCGAATAATCAAACTGTCAAATATTTGAACAGTCAAATAGTCGAACAGTTGTTTAAAGAGTAACAGTCAAATTCTAATCTAGTCAGTTGAACAGAGTTCTCAGAGTTGAACAGTCAAATGCATGAACTGTAGAACAGTCGGATGATTGAACAGTTGTCAAAATGTTGCACCGTCAAAGACTCAAAAGTTTGAACAGTCAAATAGTCAAAAAGTTGAACCGTCAAAGAGTTAAATAATTGCACAATTGGAAGAGTCTACAGTCATAAAGTTAAGTTGTCGGACAATGGAAGAGTCAAAAGTTTGAACAGTCGAAGAGTCAAACAGTCAAATGCATGAACAGTAGAACAGTCAAAGGATTGAACAGATGATCAGCAAAAAT